>NC_067238.1:9480000-9675000 GCF_019924925.1 Ctenopharyngodon idella
ACAGCATCTTTAATTAAACTTTAATTTTAAAACAATGTAATTTTTTTTGTTTGTTAGTCCACTCTATCCATGTGTGCTCCAGTCCAGATTTTGTTTGATGCACATATTCTGTACTTGCTCATAAAAACTTCAAGTTAATTATATAATATAATATATAATAAAAATAATGAGAATATCACCCAGTTCATTCAGCCTTAAAGGGTTAGTTCACCCAAAAATAAAAATTGTCACTAATTACTCACCCTCATGTTGTTCTACACCCGTAAGACCTGCGTTCATCTTCGGAACACAAATCAAGATATTTTTGATAAAATCCGATGGCACAGTAAGGCCTGCATCACCAGCAATAACACTCCCTTTTTCAATGCCCAGAAAGCTACTAAAAACATATTAAAAACATATTTAATTCATGTGACTACAATGGTTCAACCTTAATATTATAAAGTGACTTGAATACTTTTTGTGCCCCAAAAATAACAAAATAGCGGCTTTATTCAACAATATCTAGTAGTGATGGGTGATTTCAAAACACTGCTTCATGAAGCTTCGAAGCTTAACGAATCATTTGTTTCGAATCAGTGGTTCGGAGTGCGTATCATACTGCCAGAGTCACGAGAACTATTGAAGTTTCAAAACACTTGTGACGTAAGGAAGCCTCGTTTACTAAAATTATGGGATTTTGGTGCTCTGAACCACTGATTCAAAACAAATGATTCGTAAATCTTCGAAGCTTCATGAAGCAGTGTTTTGAAATCGCCCATCACTAGATATTATGGAATAAAGTCGCTATTTTGTTATTTTTGGCGCACAAAAAATATTCTCATCGCTTTACAATATTAAGGTTGAACCACTGTAGTCACATGAACTGTTTTAGATATGTTTTTAGTAGCTTTATGGGCATTGAAAAAGGGAGTGTTATTGCTGGCGATGAAGGCCTCACTGAGCCATCGGATTTTATCAAAAATATCTTAATTTGTGTTCCGAAGATGAACAAAGGTCTTACATGTGTGGAACGACATGAGGGTGAGTAATTAATGACATAATTTTCATTTTTGGGTGAACTAACCCTTTAAGACAGGAACCATCCCCTTCCTTGCACTAGGAAATGAAAACCGTAGCTGCATAACAAAACAAGAGTCACAAAGATCATAGGAGGCCCTTAAACTAATCCATCTCTCATAAAATCCTGTGCATTATTCTTCAAGGTCATTTTTACTCAGGAGTACCTGTCAGGCATAAGACATCATTATGACAAACTGACAGGGAGGTTCAACATTATTTTGGCCGAATTCTAAGACTGCATTGCATGTATCCTAATTCAAAATGGTGGAAAATGCCATTAAAATAAATGTTGATTACAAAATGAAAGTATTATTAAAATAGTTCAATGTCATTTAATATTGATTATCAGTAATGCCATTTTCATTTGTGTTAAGTAGTTTTATGCTTATTAGAATACCGTCCGTTAGCTTAGCAACATGCAAACATCAGTCTCATGCAGAGCTGCTGTCTATGAGAGCTTTCAAAAACAGTTATTTACAAGGTTTCACGTCAGTTGTAATGGTATCTTAGAAGGCAGCGAGACAGTTTGCTAGGTTTGGAGCAAAAGCTTTTTTATGTTTGCATGCAAATCCGTGTGTTTGTGGGGTAAAGTGTTTTACAACAGTGGGCGTCTGGGTCAGTTTGTTGTACACATTCAGGTGGGTGTGACACCTGTTCGCCTGCTCTCTCGTTCTGTCTCCAGAACATCTGTTTAGACCCAGGCTACAGGACCTCTGAGAGCACACCAGGTTTCTTTCAAAGCTCACGCCGAGCCATTGACTGGATGCTGCCGCCCACAGAACCAGCTCCTCTGGCATGAGTCCATCTGCCGCGTTCTGTACACCCTCTGGAACTGTACAAAGTATCAATAAGTCTCAAAAGTGTCAGAAACTACAACATCTTGCAACTTGTTTCAAGAATTTGTGCGAGTGTTTTGTGTGTGTGTGATTGAACTTGATTGTTTTATTGTGTCCGAAAATTTTGGGTCCGTTCACGCAGGGTGCATTCGTGTTTTCTGTCTGTTATTTTTTTTATAAATGGATGGTCTATATAATCATTTGGCTGATGCATTGTCTCGTTTTTTTTTTGGCACAGTATTATACTACAGTATACCCTTGAGGGGCCTTCATCTCCTGAAATGCTCTCACATCAAGTCAATGCTCAGTGTCAGTCTACCTCAGCTAGCAGCTCTCTGATTGCTATCATTCCTGAAGGCTGTTTAACTATGCACAGCTCCCCTTCTCCATTCACACAGGCAGAAATGCTTAATCCCCTGTAAGGGTGTCTGTTGCAGCACAGGGTCGGGGTGAACCGCAGGATTTGGTCAATAGGCTTACAATACTATCAGGGACTATTGATTTTGCTGGACCTTAGCGCCAATGCTACGCTAATTGTTTCTTTTACTTGCCTCTAGCTAAGAAAACATTAAAATCACTGCTCATGAATTTTAAATCCTCCCCCCGGCTCGCAGTGGTGTTGAAGTTCACGTGAGAACCCCGGGACATGCGGGCAGCGTGTGTTTGTGTGAGTATTTGTGCACTGAATGCATTGAAGGTTGATGGGTGGTCAGTTAATCACATTAAGATTATGTTTTACATAAGAACATATTAGCATCGTAGAATATTTTAAAAATATTAGTCTGCGTAGTCATGTTCCTCTGCATCATACAGCCAAATATTTGATCTTTCTTCTCTTGAAACACTAAGACTCTAGAGATGCTACCTGCCTGAGGTACACATTTTCAGAAAACCTGGGTTAAACAAAGAAAAATATGCTAATAAAACCTCTATGCTTTCTTTGAACTTTGCAGAAACTGCTAAGCAGCATTGCAGGACTTTGCCGTGACCTGCATTGACCTTCATGCAGTCACAGAATGCTCTATTATGCTTACCTCTGCTGGGCCACGACATTTTGAGCTTGTTGCATATCAATTGTTTAAAATCAGGACATAACCAAAACTGGATTGCATAACTAGATGCTTGTGAGATCATTAAAAATGTAAAGGAGTCAATGTTCACGGTGGTAGCATACATTTTTAAGAACATCATGATGTTTAATTACATTAATAGCTAATGTGTATTGTACAAATTTTATGTCTGAATTTATGAGACTGTGTATTCAGTATACAGTGTTTCCCCACAGGATTCTCATGCAAACTGTGTCGCGCTTCACTCTGAAATAGGGCTGGGCGATAACGCTACGTTACGATAACGATAATTATCGCGATATAATTTTCCTTGATAAAATGAAAAGTTTGATAAATGTTTGATTATTATGCTACTATGAAGTATCATATCTACTAAAGTGTAAGTAGTTAATTTGAATAAAACTCAAACACAGAATATTTAAATTTTACCATATGAAAATGAGGTTGTTACAATTTTTTACAGATGTTACTGTTTTTGTTAATGAACATAAATTTACACCTGCTTCCTAACTAAAGTTACTGTCAAATGTGCATTTCTAAGAGACAAAACATTTAATATTAAGGGTTAGTTCACCCGAAAATGATATTTCTGTCATTAATTACTCACCCTCATGTCGTTCCACATGTCGTTCATCTTCAGAACACAAATTAAGATATTTTTGATGAAATCCAAGAGGTTTTTTTTTTTTTTTTTACCCCCCATAGAAAGCAACACAATTACCGTAATTCAAGGTCCAGAAAAGTAGTAAAGACATTGTTAAAATAGTCAACGTGACTACAGTGGTTCAACCTTAATGTTATGAAGCAACGAGAATACTTTTTGTAACGCAAAAACAATACAATAATTATCATTATCAACTGATATGAAAAATTGTGATAATTTTTTTTTTTTTTTTTTTGGCCATATCGCCCAGCCCTACTCTGAAATCACACAGAAAACAGGGTATATAGTTATTTTATTAAATCACAGCCTTACACGATTTGATAAACACATCAAGCCATACCGCAATGATGTTAGTTTGAATGACAGATGGCAAAGCAATGGTGCAGAACGTTAGATATCTTTGTTATTATCAGAAGTGTAATAATATTTTCAATTCATTATGAAACTGTGTGGGGACAGATGACAATGTGGAGGGCTGCCACATTCTAAGGTAATTAGTGTGGAAAACATATATATGATATACTATATTTAGTGCTATATTTATAGTATAGTATAGTATATAGTATAGTATAGTACGTACAGTATGTCACCTGCTAAGGCCGGGCAGTTATTAAAGGGAAGTTTAACTTTTTCTTCAAACTTTTTAATTCCAAGAATAATACAAATACAGTATGAAAATGAAATGTGAGGGACCCACATCCTAAAATATAAAGGCTGCTATATATTTATTTGTATTTAAATGAAATAAATAGACTTGAAATGAAATGAATATTTAAAAAACAAATACATACATTTTTTACAGTCAAATTATTATTATTATTATTTTAACCATTGAGTATAGTGCAGTAGGTATTATATTGTATAATGTCTTATTATATAGAATGCTGTAATATGGAACAGTTAGTTCTGGTCCTTTAATTTGATTGGCCAAGCAATGTATATAAAAGCAATATCAGCCTTGCAATTGAATGACCTGCAGCCAAACAGCACTCTTGCTCTTGTTGTTGTTTTAGTATAGTGTAGCATAGCATAGCAAAACTGTTCAAAAACTTTATACATTAATGCTTGAGCTTGCATTATAGTTAAACCAGGAGTGAACTCTGTTTGTGTGTGTTTGTATGATGGAGGACACTCAGACTTTCTCATCCAGTTCACATTTGTTCCAATCAATTATTCAAGCAGACAGCCAATTACAAATGAGAGGATTTGAGTGGCTGAATCCAGCTCTCCAAAGGACTGCATTCGAGAAGTCTACCAATGACTAATCGTAGCAATTAATTTGCTATTGAACACAAGAGGTGTTTCCTCTCTCCTCTACCATTAAACAGCATCGAACACAACCTTGCTCCCATTAAAAGCCAACGGAAAACTCCAACATCACAGCAAATACCTCATCAGGTCTCAACGGCCCAACCAAAAGAGTTTTTAATTGTGTTTTTGATCTCTCTGATTTCCGTGTGATGCTTTGTCCCACCCTGGTTTGATCCACAATTATTCTTTGTCCTTTGAGCATTTGAGCAGTATTATTTTCAGGTAGGAGTTAATGCACAGCAAAAAATAAAAGACCTCTGATTTATTCATGCCATCACACAGAGAGGAATTACAGTGGATTTTTTTTCTCCTCCATTGATCAATCCCACAATCCACTGTCTGCTGTTTGATGGGTAGATTGACATGTGAGTAATTTATCTGTCTCCCGTGACTGACAGACTATAATGGAACTGCATCTAAGAGTGCTGTTACCTCTCTGAATAATTTCCAATTTACCACTCATCAGCGACACACTCAAAAGACATGGAGCGAGAGACAGCGATGACGGAAAAAATAGATTTATCACCTCAATTACTGATGGGTTCTATTACGGCTTTGAAGATATGTTTTAAATTTTGACGGCCCTGAAAGATTCAGAGACACGTTTCAAAAGGGACTACTCCCAATCAAAACAATGTCCGAGGACATGAAGCGTCTCGCAAGGATGGGCTACACTTCAAGTAGGACGTAATGGATGCACGGATTGTAATGAATGTATTTTTTGAATATATATATATTCAATTTAAAGGGGTAGTTCTTCCAAAAATGAAAATTGTCATCATTTACTCACCCTCATGTCGTTCCCAACCAGACTTTATTTTTTCAGTGGAACACCACAGAATAGATTTAGAAGGATGTTGGGGTCCAATGGGGACCCCATTGAATTGCATTGGATGGACGAAAACACTGAGACATTTTCAAAATATCTTCTTTTGTGTCCCACAATAGAAAGTAATTCATACAGGCTTGGAATGATGTGTGACAACAACAGTGTGACACTGTCTCTTTAAATCATGTAGGATAAACCGGGACTAGTTGGCACACAGTGAAGTTATCAAAAGGACTATATTTCAGTACTGTAAGGTATTCTGTCTGAATTCCAAATACACAAATGTGTCCTTTCTCTGGCAGTGGATTTATATGAATTAATTTTGTGTTTCATAATTATTTTAGGTTACAGTTTATATCAGTGTCCACTTTAGACATTCTACTAACTATAAGTAACTTTGCAACTACATGTCCACTAACTCTCATTAAAGTATTAGTAGACTGTTAGGTTAGTGTTAGGGCTCGGATTAGTAGAATAAGTTGACATGTAGTTGCAAAGTTGTTTAGTAGAATGTCTGTTGGCGGACCATCAAAATAATGTGTTAAAAGATACTAAGCAGACAGTCTACTAATACTCTAATGACTGGTAGTTGACATGTAGTTGCAAAGTTACTTAGTTAATAGAATGTCTTAAGTAAAAAAAAAAAAAAAAGTTTAAATGTATCTAAAAAGGCTTGAACAGGATTAAAGGGTCCTTGATTATAATTTTAATTCTTCAACTAGTTAGTGTGTAATGTTGCTGTTTGAGCATAAACATCTACAAAATTACGACGCTCAAGTTCAATGCAAAGGGAGATATTTTCTTTTACAGAAATTGCTTTTTAAGGACTACAACAAGCTTCTTCCTGGGTTGGTGACATCACAAACTCCAAAATTTAGATAATCCCTGCCCCCGGGAACACGCAACAAAGGGGGTGAGAGTTGTTGTAGTAAAGTGTTGTTGCCATGCCGTCATTTTACGCCGGAATGCTTCACAAACAAGGGTCAATTCAACACTGGATTTGCACAAAAAGTTTAATATGACGGCACATGATATATTTAATGAGTTGAGTCAACTCCACAGCAACTACATAAATTTATCCACTAATTATTCAGAAATGTCCAGTTACATTCTAAAAGTTATAGCTTCTTCCTGAGTCTCTCCATCAGTGTCTGACTCCGGTTTAAACAATGTAAGGCTGAACACCGTTACTGACAATTGTCATTTTGGCTGCGTGAGATTCTCCAGCTTTGTTGTTGTTGAGCAACCGGTGCATGAGCTGTTAAAGTTCCACTCTCTTCTGGAAACACACAAAAGGGGTATTTTGAGCTGAAACTTCACAGACACATTCTGGGGACACCAGAGACTTGTGAACATCTTGTGAAAAGGGGCATAATAGGCCCCCTTTGAACATTGTTTGGCAACAATGTCCATTATGACAACTTACCCCATATATAGTGTTGATATGTTTGAAGAACTGTATATTTTTTCCCAGGCCATAATGGTGGAAATATTCAATATTTTTAGCCATGTCTTTATAAGCTAAAATTGACTGTCAAAAAATAATCCTGCTCTGGGAATGTGACTTCTAGTCCCTGCCTCTTCTATCATGTCGCAGTTCCTTATGATGTTTTTACTTGCTCTTGACGAGTGAATTTGGACCCTGTATGCAGCCCAGTGGACTATCCTGTACAAATCCTTTATATTTTGGTATTGTAGGTCTTTCTCTCTCCTTTTTTTCTCTCCTGTGGTCGGGATCAGTCCACGCCAATGATGGAGTGGAGAGGTAGGGCCGAACAGACGGGACAGCTTGCTCAAACCCAAGGTGCTCAATCACTCTTTCCCCCTTCCCTCCTTTCATTTATATACCTCCACAAGACCATATTCCCCTTTTCCCCTTGCCCCTGGTCATTATTACGTGCACCTGAGAAGGGTAATAGCATTCAAGTTCAACGCCTGCTATGTTTGTACAGCATGTGAATGTGAAAAAAACTATGAATTCCTTCAAAATATGCCATAATGTGTCACATTCACATTTAAAGCCCAATGGTTAAATGCATCCATGAGGTGAAGTCACATATGAAAGGCATGTTTTAAGAGTTTTTAAGGAAACATTACAAATCTGTCTACTCATGTGCTGTCTTGAAGCACGAGAAGACATTTTGAAGAATTTTTACACCTTCTGTTTTTCATGCAAGAACACTAGTGACTAAGGGCTATCAAACTTCAAAAAGGTCATCCATACAACTTGTGTTTTGAAGTCATATGATAACTTTCAAAGAAAATGAAATCAGATATAAAACTGGTGCGCTGATGTGTCATACCAATTTTGACTTAATTGAGCAAATATGAGGGATTTTAAGATTTTCTTTGAATAACAACAGAAGTTTCAGTCTGTTTTTCCTCAGTTAGTGCACTATCCCTTCTACATAGTGTTTGGTGTAATGGTGTGTAGTATCAATGACTTTGTTGTGGTATTTGTAAGTATCTGAAGCATTTTCGTCCCAGTTTCATCCTTTCAGATTCCTCGGCAGCTGATGTTCAGCGTTTGACAAACAAATAAGAGGCTGCTGCTGTAAGCCGAACACTTGACGACAATGATTCCTGGTAAAGGTTTCGAAGCTGTGTTTTGATCCGATGCTCCAGTGGGAATCAGAGAGTTTCCATTAGCCTGTTCTGGTTTCACGGCTGGTTATCTGGCTACGGCTGTCAGGCGTTGAGCCACGGCACTGGCGTTTGAGGCCTTTCTGCCTGTTCTCCTCCCTGAGTTGACATTGAAGGGAAAAGTAGCACCCGGGTACGTCTGAACCCTCATCAATATGCCATATGCCAGTTTAGGCCTAACTTACACACAGGCCTCAGTGGTTTTGCTTTGATTCAGCGCACAGAGGAAAATAGCAGATTGACCGTACATTTCCTCGTCTGTCCACTGATCAGATCCGATTCTTGGTGTAAGAGAAATCATTTAGCATTTCTTTTGTCTCTCTTGGGTTTGAAAATAGGACACAGCCCGCAGCTGCGGTTTCTTCTGTATTTCACTCTTTAAATCCAACAATGCAGCGAGTGGATGACACAAAACGATTAGATCGAAATAAAGAGGGGCTGAGTGTTGTACCCAGTTGTACCCCGCAATAAGAATCGGACGCTCCTCTTTGCGTGCGAGTGTGCCGTGGTACCCATCTCTCCCTCTCCACCTCCTCCATATCCACTTTTATTCATATTCCTGAGTTCAACCTTGTGGTATTCAATCATTTTGATTAAAAGACCGATTTCTTATAGAAGTGGGCAGAGTTGGGAGCGGTGGAGCCAATGGCATTTGAGGATTCATATATTTTCATAAACTTTTAACAATGTCAATGAGACATGTCTTCAATCTTGGCTGCGCAACAGCAGGGCACTCAATCTTTCTTTAGCTTTCGACAGAAAATTTGAATACCAGCATAGGGTTATTAATGTGACAGTTCACATAGAGAGCTTCATGGGGATTCACCAGCTTTTTATTATTTCTCTCTCTCTCTCTCTCTCTCTCTCCCTCTCTCTGTCTTTGTCTCTCTCGCACTCGCGCTTGCTCTTTGTGAAAGAATGAAAAGTTTTAAAACATAAGTAAGTGACAAGTTGGGAATGTAAAACCATGGACATTTGCAAGCTCAACTGAGCTTAAGACATACATTTAAATTAACCCCTAATTCTTTTGTCATTTCGAGCAAGCTCAGAGCTGGAATATTAATTTCTGTTGCTTATATTACCTTGTCCGACTGGCTATGCTAGAAAAACCACGTTCAGTTCGCATTCGTTTACTGTTTGCCATTTTGTAATGTACAGTATTTTTATAACTCAACACTATTGTGGTATATTTCTGGTTGAATGCAGATTCATTTGTATAGCTGCGAAAAAATAACTGATATTAGCTCTGTGGCAACATTGATTCTATTTTTTTTGTGCTCTTTCACTCAGAGTGTCTTACTCTACAAGAAGGAAGCAGAACAAAATAATGCAGTTTACATTCTCATTCCATATGTTTAATGGATTTAGAAATGTGTCTATGTCCTGGCATTGTGGGAGCAAAAACAATAACTAGTTTAGTTTTAATTTGACAAGAGTGTGTATACACTTACAATCAATGACCCAATAGGTATGGCCTAATACATAAATTTATTTTCTTGGCATATGCTTTCTTACCAAAGTGACTTACTGTACAGTAAAATGCCTATGTTGTGTTTGGGACTGAACGAACAGGAGCAATTAAGTAGCATGCAAGGAAGTGCCAATATCAATGCAGTATCAATACGATTGCAGTGCTGTTAGTAAAGTAAGATACGTCCCCCCGGACCAACATGAGAATTCATAATTTATACTAATGCCGAAATTGTAACTGAAAAGAGTTGGGTTGTATAAAAAAGTTTGACTCAAACTCAAAGTCCAACCCCTTACTCTACCTCTAATCATCTATAGTTTAAAAAAAAAAAAAAAAAAAACTATAAATGGTATTACACTACCATTTAAAAGTTTGGAGTTGCTAAGATATTTAGTTACACTTTCAATAGTGCATTTTAGACATTCTACTAAGTAACTTTGAACCTACATGTCAGTTAACTCTCTTTGGAGTATTAGTAGACTGTTAGGTTAGGGTTCGTAGAATAAGTTGATGTACTTGCAAAGTTACTTGGGGGACCATGTGTTAGCAGATATTAAGCGGACAGTCTAATAATATTGTTAGTTGACGTGTAGATGCAAATTTACTTGTAGTTAGTAGAATGTCTAAAGTGGGCCACCGAAATAGTGTCAACAATTTTTTTTTTTCAAATGTTTTTAAAAAATCTGTGAAAAATTTATGTGAATAAAAGCCTAAATTCAATCTGTTCATCATATAACCAGTCTCTTTAGAGAATTTGGACTAAATCGCTTGATTCATATGGATTAGTTTTACGATCTCTTTATGAACTTTTTGAATCAACAAAGTGGAAGTTGCGTGGACTCTTGATGGAGTAACAGAAATCTCTCAGATTTCATTTAAAATATCTTCATTTGTGTTTTGAAGATGAGCGAAAGTCTTACGGGTTTATAACGACAAGCGTGTGGGCGGTTGTGCATGTTGAGTGCCCGAAAATGCACAGCATTTTTTGTAACTTTGTACGCGACTCCGCTTCCGAAGATGCACGACTTTAGCCCTATTCGGATGGGACTAGTTTTACATGGGGACGTTAGAGAAATTTGCGTTTCACAGATATACTTTGAGATTTTAATCCCTTTTGAATCTGCCATGTCTGTGTTTTTCTCTCACGACCTCTGTAAAAATCAAATTACCTACTATTTTTCGGCAAACTCTGCGGTCCTCTGAGAAATCTAATCCCGTCCAAATATGAATGTCTGTGATTGATAATGTTGTATTATCCTAACGCTTCAGCTCATATGCTTTTTGATCTACATGTGCTACTGTATATGCACCAATCTTCCATATACTTTTATTTCTTTTCAATATGGATAGTATCCAACCAAACAATAAATGATAAAATTAACAAGTAGAGCCAAATCGTGGAAATTGTGAAGACTGCCCATTTTAATTTCAGTGTCAGGTAAGATGAAGAAACATAGTTACTAGATTTCGCTGCTCACTTATGTGGGTTTATTATAAACTTGTGAAGTTTACTTTTATAAGGTTTTAATAATAAATTAAAATTATATCAATAAATAAATTAAAAGATATACGTCATAAATGATGCATGCAAACACAGCACATGAGCTTTGTAGTTCGTACCGCCCACATCCAGCACACACACACTCCCACCTCTGTGATAAACATGATGTTAGTCCCGTCCGAATCGGTACATGAAATCATATACATCAGGTGAAAATAACTGAAATTCAAACTATTTTTGTAAAACTAGTTCAGTCTGAATAGGGCTTTTGAGGCTGAGCAGGTACGTCTGTACCGTCATCTTACCGACACCCAGTTTGCGCTTGTCTGAATTAATTGCTTCCATTAAAAAAACAAGCCTACAATAGCAGAAATAAGCCTTTTTAATGAAAATAAAGGTCCATGATTAATAAAAATGTTCATGAAATTAAATGAAAATGTTCAATGAAATGAGATATTTAAATATTTAAGAGATTGTTTAATTTAGTTTTTAAAATATGTTCTCACATCCGTAAATTTTGTTATAATGTCACAATAATCTCAAGGTTCTCTGGGCTTTACACGATTCTTTGGTTCTTTTGTAGCGTAGGTTTGGTGAAGTGTAATAAAAACAAACATCGTCACATGTGTACCTTACTTCTTCTCACCTCTGCTTCCTGATGGTTTAGAGGACAATTACTCTGAGTCGACCCCTCTCGTTTAAAAAAATAGTACAACGGCTCGCAGTGCGGAGTCACGTGAAAGTATAAACAAGGTTTGAGTGATTGGTGACAATTTTTTTTCATTTTTAGGTGAACTAACCCTTTAAGAAGTTTGAAACAGATTCAGTCCCTGTACTTACAGCTGAAATTATAGTATGATGTACCAGATCCCCAGTATCTTAATGGACTTGTCTGGCTGTGCTGAGTTGGACAGAATCTGGCTGTGGGTCAAAGGCAGAAGCGCAGAGCACCTGGACAGATCGAGAGAGCTCATGGAGGTCAGTACGTACAGACCACACCAGCTGTGGATCAGACAGAGGGGCTATTCAGTTCATCTAGTTAGTGCCATTTTCTATTACAGTGCAACAATGTTTGTTTGTGGTTTTTTTATTTTATTTTATTATTTTTTTTCTGGAGTAATATTGATGTTGTATTTGTTTCTGGGGCTAAAAATCTCCTCCTTCCGAGGATGTAGGTTTGAACGCAGACAGCTTTTTTCTCCCCAGCTCCAGATGACCATGTCCGCTGAGACCATTTTATCGGCCCACCACATCAATCCGCATCTAAGAAATGCAACCGGTTTATCCATCTTCTTCCAACCCCCCTAGACTCTCCACCTTTCTTTCCTTGTCTTCTTTATGTTATACCTCAAATTCAGCAACTTTTTTTCTCGTTTTTATCTTTTTTTGTGTTCGCTCCTGTTTGTTCCCTCCTGGGCAGTCTCTTTCTTCATCCACCCCTCCTGCTCCTCCTCTCCCTCTTTCTTCCTGTATCAGTGCATCCTTGTCATAAGAATGAATTGAATTTGTCCCCTTTAGTGCAAACAACAATGGAGTGGGGGAGGCTGCTGGAAAACAAATCGGCATTCCGTCCCTTTTGGGGATGTGGGGAAGGGAAGGGGGGTGAGGGATGCGCGGAGAGTAGGCTGGGGACGGCAGATGAGGAGCAGGTCGGATGGCAGAGTGGCGGCTGTACTCGTTTATTAACATGTCGTCTTCATAGCGCCGGCTGAAAGCAAAGGTGCCGGGCGAATGATACAGACAAATGATGTTAATAATAATAGCTGGCCCCGCGGCGAGAGAACAGTACCTGGGGCCAGCCGAGCAGGAGCTCACACCTGATACTCTCTCTGCCTCTCTTCTTCTGTTTATCCCTCGTTCCTTCCTACATCCTTCTGGAGAGAGAGAGAGAGAGAGAGAGAGAGAGAGGGTGGTGTGAAATAAGAGCGATTGTGGTAAAGTTTGAGTTTGTACACAAGTATGCATTTTGCACAAAAAAAAAACTTAAAGTATTTAAAATATTTTTACATTTGCTTTCCAAATTTGTATTCTTTTTTTATTATACAGTGTTTTTATGAGATTTTTTTTTTTTTTTAAATGCCAAGCAGTGGAAGTGGGAAGTAATTTTATTCTTTATATATATATTAAAATTCAGTTCATAAAGTCATTATTCATTATTTATATATAATATTACTAGTTTATCAGCATAGCAGTTTGATTAAAAAGTGGAATTTCCTACCTTAAAAAAGATTTTATTTATTTGTTTATTTATTTATCAATCAGCATAATTTAATGGATTAATTGATTACAATTAAAAAGAGAGTATTTTATAGTGCATGTTTTATGATCCTTTTAATATATATATATATATATATATATATATATATATATATCTTAAACATTTGTTTATTTTATGGTTAAAATGACAATTTAAAAAAATCCCAGATTTGTGATTGGATTCAAAGTGACTTTTGAATTTTATTTTTTTTTTAAATTCTTTCAATATAGCTTCTTTCAAAAGAAGTTTTATGCTCAAGTTCAAGTTTTCTTTTATATTAAAAATAATTAAATGAAAAAAAGGGCAAATTTAATTTTTATGCCAATGTTTTTATGAACTCTGTTTTTTTGACCAATGACGAACAAGGGCAGTGTTCAGGAAATAAATAAAAAAAAAAGACATTTTATTAATTGTTTTTGCTATTTGTTTGGAAATTTGGAAAAGCTTATTACAATTCAAATTAATAATTTAAAAAAAATCATTGGATAAAAATAGCCATTCTCACTCTGATTCCATCATAATTCTTAAAAAGCTTGTTTTTTTCCCCTTTCGGCTATACAGGTTAATTTCACCCTTTTATTCTGTCCCCACCAATCAACGTTGGTTTTTAGCCTCATTAGTGTTGGTATTTAAATGTAGCAAAGCACTCAGAGATGTACTTGTGCTTGTCTTCATAGAGCACTAGCTGTTCTATCAGAGGTCACAAAGGTCATTGCACGCGCTCCTTTTCTACTGTCATTAAATCAATTTGTTTGAAGGCCAATCATCTTTCCTTTTCAGACGTTGTAACTGTATTCAGTGTGCACCGATGACATGTGAGGTCTGTGACTGATGTTAGGGTCATTTCAAAAAAGAAAAATTTATCTGTACAAGTAGAATTTTTTTTACTGATTTGCATGTCTATGCATGCAGACCAGATCCAATTTATGAAACTGAGCGGTAACAACTGCCACATTTTGCTGCAAAAAGCTACGTCTTATTCCCCAAGACAGAATTGTTTTGTGCTAACTTTTGGTATATCCCACCAACTAAACCAATTTTCTGAATCTTAAAAGTTCCCCTTGTATTTATAGATGAAACCATCACGAGATGATGTATGATACGGTCACTGTTCTCTGTTTGACATGCTGGATGGATTGATCGGTCAGTCTCTGAGAAGCTCAAAGTTGGGTGCCGGTCTCGGATATCTGCATCCCAAGCGCCATTAGCACGGCCGATAGCACATTTATCCTGCACTCGTTTCTCAGAACAGCTCCGTTTCGCGTCACTCCATCAGGACTCAGGAGACGCGCCGATTCTTCACCTTTAGCCCTGTTTAGCATTTGCATTTGTTATGTCTGTTTTTGGCCATGCTGACCTCGCAGCGGTCGCGGCTCTGGCGCCTCACTGCCTCTGTCCGCATTGATTTGATATGATATTTCAGAGCTCGGCTGAAGCAAGCCGGGAGGGGGACGCGGGGATGCGGCCCACGATGCATTGCAGAGGGACCTGTATGAGGCCTTGGCTGTAGTGTCAAGATCACACTGTTGTATCATGGCCTTGTGATCATTTTTGGCCAAATCAAGCTGCTTCTATTTAAAGTCTTTCAGAAATTATATATGTCTATTTTGTTTTATATGAATAAAATATAAATGTATGATTATATAGAATTTTATATATATATATATATATATATATATATATATATAAATATATATATAATTACGATTATATAATTTATTTATTTTAGAATATTTATTTAAAATATTATATAGCAGCATAATTGAAGTAAAAAGTACGTAAATGTCACAATTTACTTTTCTGATTTTTTTTAATTTTTTTTTTTTATAAAACATTCATTGTTTATTTCCTGTTTCCCAGAACTTGTGGACTCCACTGTGAATTTTAGCAAAAAAAAAAAAAAAAAAAAAACTTGTACAAATACTTATAATTGTAATACAAATTTCTTTGTTCACAAATTTTTCTCCTTTTTTAAGGATTTACTCTTGTCTTTACTTTCAGAAGTAGTTCTGTGCACAAGCTTTATGGCTATATTGAAAGAATATGGCCACACTCTCCTTTACAAGATTAAACTCTTATCCTTGACAGCTATTCAGATATTTTTTTCTTCCGATATATGCCTGCTTTCTCTTTCTCCTGTTTTTCCCCTCAAAAACCTCTGGGTAAACATTTATTTTTTCCTCCATTGCCACATAATCCGCAGGTCAAGTGTAGTTGCAGGCTAGTATACATCATTAGTGTGAGTAAAACTCAAGTGGGAGAGCGAGCATGATGGAGCTTTTTCACTTGTAGCCGGTCGGACGTTCCATTTGTCATCCTCGCCGTCTGTAAAGGCAGAAATTAGCCATGGCAGGCCTGGAATAATGTATAGCCCCAGTTGCTGAAATTAACCAATGAATCACCCATTTTGGCTGATTAGGGCCAATATATTCACGCTCTCTCGTGACACATTTTTAGTAAAACAGTGTGGTTTATTTAAAAGTTTGCCCCAATCTCTTGGCCTTTTCGTGCATTTGTTGCGGAGCGGCTGACAGTAGCAGTATGCTGTTGTTGTGTGTGCGTGCGCATTTGGAGGGAAGAGGGAATTGTGGGTAGTTCAATTTGTTGTCAGAAAGAGGGATTATTTATAGATTCATTTACTTCCATTACTTGGGCAGTCAGGACATCATGAGTTGTTAGACCTCTGGAAAATATTTTGTTATAGGAACATAACTCTGGTTTTTAGCCTTCAGCGCAGCACAGAGTGATGTACTGAGAGAAAGAAAGACAGAGAGAGATAGAAAGAGCGAGAGGGAGAGAGAAAGAGAGCTCGTGCTTTGTGCCAGAGGCTGCAAGTGTTCTTTACCTCGTCAATAACAAATAGATTTATGACTGATTTGATTCGATCACATGGAGAAAATGGCCCTTTAGTATGACACATTTCTCTCGTTCCGACAGCTGTGGAAGGAGATGAAGCGGGTGGGGTGGGGTGGGAGGGCTGGTTCTGTTGCTTCTTTTTGCAGGACGACAACAGCTTGGTTTCCTGCATCATCCCTGTATGTCATTGAATCCTATTAGTCACAAATAACAAGTTCTAAAATTATGTGCTATTTTTGGTTTTTGTAAACTCAACACATTACACTTAAGAAGGTAATATCAAGTAACTTGTATCATTAGTTTAAATATTTTTTCTCTCCCCCAATGAAAATAGTTCCAAAAGAAGCTGAAGCCAATCAGATTGAAGTACCGGAACTAACTGTGCAACAGTTGGGTTCTGGAAGTAAAAAAGGCATTGTCTTCATAGGGAAATCGATTTTAAACAATAACTTATAAACCATTAAAGACAGATCTACTGTGAGCGCCGAGGTTGTTAATTGACGGAATATGCTGCTGTTGAAGCCATCCGCTTGCATCATTTAATCTTATTTTTTTAAATAATCATGTTTAACAGCTGAATTTGTGGGGAAAAACTACATTACCCATAATGATGTACAGAAAATTCCACCAATCAAAGATAAGCAAATGCCAAAAGTGCCAAAAGAGCTTGCAGGGAACGCCCACTCCCATGAAGCACTATGAGTGACATTATCGGGTCAGTCTCCCTACACTCTTAATGTATTTACTATTTGTGTATATATATATATTTTACACTAAAAAAAAATTAACTGTTGGATTTACTTAAAAAAAGTGTCAAGTAGTTCCACACAAATATATTGTGCAATTTGTACAAATAACAATTTAGTTGTATGAACAAAAGAAATTCATGTAAAGCTGACAAAATTTCTTTGAGTAAAACAACTCATTTGAATTTGTCACTGTTACATAATATTTATATGTGCAGTTTACTTAATAATGTTATGTTTATTACGTAAGGTGAACACATTTATTGAATTAATTTAGCTTATTAAATTAACTATTTGCTCTACAAAATTCACTCAAAAATTAACTCATTGAACAAACTAATGCTAATGAGAGCAAGAATTCCATCCTAAACATGCATATATGAGGCTCACAACCTAAACACAGGCGCCACTCTTCTGCATAGTGGTAACCTCAAAATTCAAAAACATTACAGAAACTCCTCTAAATGTCCAACATAACTGAACATTAAACACTAACATAAACTAACAACATCTTTCCCTTTACTGAAAAACACATAAAATAACACTTTAATCCATAAATTTACTCTCTTAATGCAGTCCCTTGCAAAGCATGCTGGGAACTACGGATCCACTGCCCAGTTAGTTACATCAACATTAATATGTGCGTTTCACTCAGCAATGTTAAGTTTTTAGTAGAAACAACTCAGTTAAATTAAGTTCATGTAGTTACATGAGTTTTTTAAGTAATGTGAGCAAGGATGGTTTGAGTGATACATAAACTGTATTGTTTCTATAGATCTTTATATGAATAGTTTTATATTTCTTGATCGCGTTTAATTTGATTGTTTGCAGTGCTTCATGGGATTGTAGTTCTTTCCCTCATTAAAGCCGTTAAGTATGCAGTCTTGTACCTTTGTCTTTTTGTCCGATTTTCAAATAGATTTTTTTGCTATAAATAAAACTTTGTAATGTTGTGATTTCACCTTGTAGCTGGTTGGCTTGGTTTATGGATTATAGCACTTTAATGAAGACTTTTTAAATCTCTATGGGAAAAATTAATTGAAAAAAAAAAAAGTTCTGTAACCAACGTTGCTGAAAAAGTGGGCGTGCACTATTGCACTCAGTAATGACTTACATTTATACATTGTTCAGCATTCATAATGCATCTGACTTCATCAGTTGCATGCTGGATTGCGATTGGTCTTCTTTCTTACGTCTATTTGCATACTGATCAATTGGTCTGTGGTCTTGTCTTCCTTGCATATATTTACCATTTATAGCCACATTTACCTACACGGTCGGTGACTATCATGTGTCTGAATGTGCTATATATCAAGCAAAAAGCCAGTCAAGAGTAGAATTTCTGAAAACTTCATGATTTACCCCCAGTTTCACAGACAAGGCTTAAGCTAGTCCTAGACTAAAATGCATGTTTGAACTGTTTTAACTGAAAGCAGCTCACACTGACATATTTTAAAATAAGTCAGTGCCATTGTTTTGTCTCAAGATGTACACCAGTAATGTTTTTTTCTTGTGTACATTTATAAAAGCTACTTAAATATCCTAATTGAACTAAGGTTTAATCCTGGCTTAGGCTAAGCCCTGTCTGTGAAACCGGGCCATAGTCTGCAAACCATACTTTGCTATCCCACAAGGCCACGGTAGCTGAGAAGGAATCACAGTCAAATGCTGAAGGAAAAAAATGGCAGAACTGACGGTTGGCAGCTCTTTACAAGTTTAAAGGGTTAGTTCACCCAAAAATGAAATTTCTGTCATTAATTACTCACCCTCATGTCATTCCAAACCCGTAAGACACAATTTAAGATATTTTTGATGAAATCCAAGAGGTTACCACCTTGAAATCACCACATTCAAGGTCCAGAGAAGTAGTAAAGACATTGTTAAAATAGTCAACATGACTACAGTGGTTCGGACGTAAACACGAAAGCTCTGCACTGCCTTCATTACCTCAACTGCGTATGACAACAGCTCAAATTATTAAATAAAGTTTTTTTGTTTTGTTTTTGCACACAAAAAGCATTCTTGTCACTTCATAAAATTAAGGTTGAACCACTGTAGTCACGTTGACTATTTTAACAATGTCTTTTACTACTTCTCTGGACCTTGAATGTGGTAATTTCATTGCTTTCTATGGGAGATAAAAAAAAATTAAATAAAAAAAAAAACTTCACTGTTTTCATTAAAAATATCTTAATATGTGTTCTGAAGATGAATGAAGGTCTTACAGGTTTGAAACAACATGAGGGTGAGTACTTAATGACAGAAATTTCATTTTTGGGTGAACTAACCCTTTAAGTGCTTCAGATATCAAGAAAGTTGTTCCTTGTTGGCTAAACTATTTGATGTTTTTAGTAAATCCGAGGGCAAAGGTCAGTGTCAACAGGGCTGATGTAGTGTGTTCATGGTCGAAAAGTAGGTTCTTTGAAATTAGTACAGTATGTGTTGAATTTTGTGTGCAGTTGACTAAAAAATTATGCATTTGATTTATAGCCAAGCCAACACTTAGTCACAAATTTCAAACTATTATTTTGCTGTGTTGAAAGCTCTGGTATTTCCTTTAGGACATGCAAATCTAGAAATCTTCAATGTTATGAGAGTGCATCAAGCAGTAAAAGGTCAAAACTGTCAATTTAGAACCAGCTGCAATGATCTGTTCACTTATTTACTGTTTCCACGACACATGTAAGCACTAGGGCAGATTTGAAGGCACAAAACTTTGGCAGGGTCACAAAAGATTCATCGCATTTTTCTTAATCTCCTGTATCCGCCGTCTCAGTGTAATTCATTCAGCCCCTGCAATTTTCAAATATGACTAGATCGTATTTCCTCAGGGCTTTGCCACTTACAACATTCACCTACACCTCATTATGGACAATTGTGGGCTGAGCATTACAATTCTCCAAACATATTGCCTACGTTTTAAGAATAACAGAAGACCGCTAGACAGCGGCGGAAAAAGAAAAGGCGTTTGCTGCAGTGGAGCGGGGATTTGTGCTGGGCTTATCCGTGGAGTATTCTGAAAGGGCTTTTAATAACCAGCATCGGCCAGCAATTAGAGAAAGAGAGAGTGTGTAAATTGATTAATGAGAGGGAGAGAAAGACGAATGCTAATTCAGGCCTGTAGGAAATCAATGCGGCTGGAACAGGGCAGGGAAACAAAAGAAGCCTTGAAGAGCCGTGCCGAAGACACCGTAGTAATTTCATTTTGATCATGAAACAATGATACCGAGGGTCTGTCATTTGTATGTTTCTGCAACGATTATATTAAACACAATAGAACTTTGTGAGAAATCACGACTGGACTCTAATTCTAATATAATACTGTCATTTCACAACAGGCCAATAGTACAGCTCGCCTCTATAGCCGTCACTTTGGGGTCAGTCATGATGTGTGTAATTTCTTTTGAAGCTTCTGTGTAATTAGCGAAAAGCAAAGGAGAGAAGACAAAATGGCTCCCGCCTTTAATCGGGTTTAGAGACCGCGCTCGTTATTCAGCCTCCGTATTTCACAGAGCCAATCAGACACGTTGTGCGACTGCAGCGTATCCCTGCACAGGCACAAAGAAGAACTCAAGTTCTGGCATGTTCTAGGGATGGTGGCTCATAAATATTGGCTTTGCACAATTGTCATTTTATCTGATGAAAGCAAGTTTTTAATGACTCCATGAAGAGGCAAGTGACCTCATGGTCCTGTCAAAGTTTTGATCAAACGCAAGTTAATGCATTTTGAAAGAAATCCAAATGCATCACTATTACAGTAATATTGATTTTTTTTTTTTTTTTTTTTTTTTTCACAAACAAGCAAGAGTGATGGCAGATGTTCAACCTGTTTGATTTTGAGATATAAAAAAATATATTTTTTGGATGTTTTTTCTTCCGGTGATTCAAGTTTGTATCAGTTGTTGGAGGAGGACAGCATAATAAGTGCAGTTGTCCTGTGTTTGGTTAGTATATATTAAAGGGCTCACCCTATTTTTTTCTTTCTGTTGATTTTGTTTTTTTTAGTAGCCAATAGTGAGTTCACTTTCATTTCAGCCATGAATCTACAGTACTAGTCAGTTGCATGTGAAAAAGGGGGAGGGACATTCTCATTCTAGAGATCATTTGATTGGACAAAAATGTGTGTAATGCATGATGAATGTTCAATATATTTATTGTATTTAGAGAAAGACTGTACATTTTTCATTACTTTTCAATTTATTTATTTATTTATTTATTTTTTGAGAGAGAAATCTCTTGTGGTCTCTAAGGCTGAATTTAACAGTAATCTTGTAAAAAAAAAAAAAAAATGTACAATTTAAAATAAATGATTTTATATATGATTTATATATATATATATATTGCCAAAAGTTTTGGGACGCCTGCCTTTACGTGCACATGTACTTTGTGACATCCCATTCTTAATCCGTAGGTTTTAATATGGAGTTGGCCCACCCTTTGCAGCTATTACAGCTTCAACTCTTCTGGGAAGGCTTTCCACAAGGTTTAGGAGAGTGTTTATGGGAATTTTTGACCATTCTTCTAGAAGCACATTTGTGAGGTCAGGCAGTGATGTTGGACGAGAAGGCCTGGCTCACAGTCTCCGCTCTAATTCATCCCAAAGGTGTTCTGTCGGGTTGAGGTCAGGACTCTGTGCAGGCCAGTCAAGTTCCTCCACACCAAACTCGCTCATCCATGTCTTTATGGACCTTGCTTTGTGCACTGGTGTGCAGTCATTTTGGAACAGGAAGGGGCCATCCCCAAACTTTTCCCACAAAGTTGGGAGCATGAAATTGTCCAAAATGTCTTGGTATGCTGAAGCATTAAGAGTTCCTTTCACTGGAACTAAGGGGCCAAGCCCAACCCCTGAAAAACAACCCCACATCATAATCCCCCCTCCACCAAACTTTACACTTGGCTCAATGCAGTCAGGCAAGTACCGTTCTCCTGGCAACTGCCAAACCCAGATTCGTCCCTCGGATTGCCAGACAGAGAAGCGTGATTCGTCACTCCAGAGAACACGTCTCCACTGCTCTAGAGTCCAGTGGCGGTGTGCTTTACACCACTGCATCCGTCACTTTGCATTGCACTTGGTGACGTAAGGCTTTGATACAGCAGTTCGGCCATGAAAACCCATTCCATGAAGTTCCAGAATCGACTTCTGCGCACTGTGCGCCTCAGCACGTGCTGACCCCGCTGATTTTTTAAAATTTTTTACGTGGCCTACCACTTCGTGGCTGAGTTGCTGTTGTGGGGTTAGAAAAAAAAAGAAAAACTGAAATATCACATGGTCCTAAGTATTCAGACCCTTTGCTGTGACACTCATATATTTAACTCAGGTGCTGTCCATTTCTTCTGATCATCCTTGAGATGGTTCTACACCTTCATTTGAGTCCAGCTGTGTTTGATTATACTGACTGGACTTGATTAGGAAAGCCACACACCTGTCTGTATAAGACCTTACAGCTCACAGTGCATGTCAGAGCAAATGAGAATCATGAGGTCAAAGGAACTGACTGAAGAGCTCAGAGACAGAATTGTGGCAAGGCACAGATCTGGCCAAGGTTACAAAAAAGGTTCCTAAGAGCACAGTGGCCTCCATAATCCTTAAATGGAAGACGTTTGGGATGACCAGAACTCTTCCTAGAGCTGGCCGTCCGGCAAAACTGAGCTATCGGGGGAGAAGAGCCTTGGTGAGAGAGGTAAAGAAGAACCCAAAGATCACTGTGGCTGAGCTCCAGAGATGCAGTCGGGAGATGGGAGAAAGTTGTAGAAAGTCAACCATCACTGCAGCCCTCCACCAGTCGGGGCTTTATGGCAGAGTAGCCCGACGGAAGCCTCTCCTCAGTGCAAAACACATGAAAGCCTGCATGGAGGACTCCAAGATGGTGAGAAATAAGATTCTCTGGTCTGATGAGACCAAGATAGAACTTTTTGGCCTTAATTCTAAGCGGTATGTGTGGAGAAAACCAGGCACTGCTCATCACCTGTCCAATACAGTCCCAACAGTGAAGCATGGTGGTGGCAGCATCATGCTGTGGGGGTGTTTTTCAGCTGCAGGGACAGGACGACTGGTTGCAATCGAGGGAAAGATGAATGCGGCCAAGTACAGGGATATCCTGGACGAAAACCTTCTCCAGAGTGCTCAGGATCTCAGACTGGGCCGAAGGTTTACCTTCCAACAAGACAATGACTCTAAGCACACAGCTAAAAATTAACGAAGGAGTGGCTTCACAACAACTCCGTGACTGTTCTTGAATGGCCCAGCCAGAGCCCTGACTTAAACCCAATTGAGCATCTCTGGAGAGACCTAAAAATGGCTGTCCACCAACGTTTACCATCCAACCTGACAGAACTGGAGAGGATCTGCAAGGAGGAATGGCAGAAGATCCCCAAATCCAGGTGTGAAAAACTTGTTGCATCTTTCCCAAAAAGACTCATGGCTGTATTAGATCAAAAGGGTGCTTCTACTAAATACTGAGCAAAGGGTCTGAATACTTAGGACCATATATATATATATATATATATATATATATATATATATATACAGAAATAAGTTAGAAACGTATATATTTTCTTTATATCATAGCATTTCTTGATATAAATTTAGCAAATTCTCTGAATTTTTTTTTTTTTTTGAATTATTTTCAGATTTAAACTTGATTTTAAATCCCAGCTTTTTAATGTGGCTTCAGACCTTTGAATCCCATTGTAAATGTTTTTAGTCAAAAGATATATGTGAGTTATGAAGAAAAATGTAAAAATGTTATCCCTGGTTTCCCCTATTTATTATCCAGTAAATAAGGAACGACAGTCTCACACACTTTTATCTATCTCTGCCTCCTCTCTTTCTTTCTCTCTCTCTTTCTCTGTTTGTTTCTGGTCTTTATGCTCTGTCATTCAAATTTACCTGCAGTTGTGATATCGTGAAGCACAGCTCAGAGGCAGGACTTATCCCAGCTTATATTTATTTCATGTAAATTGGCCGCGTCATGCATAGCTTTTGGTGATTATGATAAATCCGATTATCTTCCCGATCTTGTCACAGTCCCCGATGGAAAATTAAAGGTGAGAAATGTATGAAGAAATGCATTTAAAAGGGTGAATTGATAAAAAGTGCTGACGTCTCCAGTCATTGACCCTTTCTGTGCATCCAAATATGTTTGTGATTACGATGAATTGATATAAATATAAACGGAAATGTGGTCGTTTATGTGAAACGATGAATATGATGTTTAGCTATTTGTTCAATCATTAAGGAATCGTCCTTCTAGACAAAAACAAACACGCTTTGTTGGAGATAAGATTAATACTGAGCTTACGACCAGAATGGTTTTGTTGTCTGGTCTTATCTGATGTCATCCAGCATTATGGCAATTCAATGACCACGATACCTCAACTCGCAGCCCACAATCTCATACGTTGGATAATCTGGTCTCCTAAATTAGCAATGTAGTATTAGTCATTATGGTTGGGGATGAGGGACAGTTAAAGCGAATTATTCCAGATCAGTTGTAAATAGCGGTTAGTCACCTCAGCCCTCAATCTGCTCTGCAGAGCCGGGCGGTACTTACATAAGGTCTCTGGATTGTCTTTGGCAAGCCTTGCCACTGAGGCATCAATCCGTCCATCTGGGTAGAATCAGCAGCCAAGTCCAATGTGGCTAAATATTTACTCAGTCAAATACACACAGCCACACAGATGAAAAGAAGCATTCATCAGGAATTCTGCCTCTTGTCAGCCTAAAGACCAACAGTTGAACCGAACCTCCCACAGTGTCGCTGGGTGCCGTGGCTACACGGCTATATTTAGCCACGGCGCAGCGATAAATATCGCCGTATTGCTCCATCTAGGTAAACAGAAGATAATCATTGGAGCGTTGATTCATAGGTAATGTAAATAAAAGGGAATGGCTGAGGACACTGCGATGAGCCAGCCTGTGTTCCAAAACTTAGTGAGCTGCCTCCATAGGCAACATTTTAAGGCATCACATCACTGGAAAGATCCTGTTTCAAAAGGTAGACGATTTCACTGCCTCCTAAGATTGCAGAATTGCATGTTTCCTTCAAAGATATTATGAAGGCCCAAACAGGATATAATTATATGACATCTGAATTATAATATGAATATATAGTATATATAATCATTTTAAATATATAAATGTAAATCTGAATATGTAGTTATATCTAATATCATATATAAATAATAATATAAATTAATAATAAATTAATTTATTTAATAATTATTTCTGCTTATATTCATACATATATACGTACATAATGTTATATCACGGTATATCATGGATATTAATGTTAACTAAAACCATAAAATATTTTCATTACTTGAAAAAAACTTAAAATATATTTAAAAAACTTTTTTTATTTCAGCCAGTTGCCAAAGCAACATTTCACATTTTCAACTTGATTTATTAAAATAAACTAAAACAGAACTATACAGACATATTAAAAAACAATAACCAATAAAAACGACAAAAACTCAATGATACTGAAATAACACTGTTATAATATAAAAGTATACTATTATATGAATATACTTATTATTCACTGAATACTAAACAGCATTAAATAATGAACATTTTTATTAATTATTATAAACGAAAATAATATAAAATTTTGTTTTGCTAAAGTTTGTCTTTACTGTGTAAATAATTACATTTTATACTACGGGCTGTTGAGTGGTTGAATTGATTGATTTACAAACGTTCTAAGGTGTGCAATTATTTTCAGGGAAAGGCACGGCTAAAGTAGTTCCAGGCAGGTCTTGACCGCATTACAGTTCCATATCACTTTTCACTTCCATAACTGAAAATGATTTCAGTTATTTCAAAGGTCCTTACAGCCTACAACAGCAATAGAACCAAAACTCACAACGACACTGACCAACCAAATAAATATAGTAAACAATAGGATAAAAAGTTACGTTTTATTATGTACGGAAAGCGCATACTCTCTTTCTCCCGCTCGCCCACTCATACGCACACACATACATTACAGACACACTCACACAGAAACGTGTTGTCAGTGATGCTTTGGTGATTTTATCAGTACAATAACTTAAAACAACTTAAAAGCTACATGACATTTCTCACTAGCGAGGTAATAACGAGGTAATAATCTTTTTTAAAGATGTCTTGACTACCTTTCTGGGCCTTGAAAGTGGCCTTTGTGTTGCAGTCTATCCGAGGCCAGATAGCTCATGGATTTCATCAAAAAGATCTTAATTTGTGTTCCAAAGATGAACAAAGGTCTTTTTCACCAACATGAGGGTGAGTAATTAATGACAGAATTTTCATTTTTGGATGAACTAATCTAATTCGCAAGTTTCTGTATGATACAAAGGCAGCTTCATGTGTATCCTTCAAGAAGGTGATCCCAGAATGCATCAGAATGGGCTTAGTGAAAACATGAGAGAAATATGCCTTTCATGTATTTACACTATATGTTTGCTATGTATTCTTAGTAGACTGTTATGCCATTAGCTTAGCAAGATGTTGACTTCAACTCTAGTTTCTCACACATGGAACTTAGGCCACTTTTGAGAATTCTTTTCAGTTAGTATGCTGCTTTAGAAAGGCATCTCACTAGGTTTTGGAACAGAGCTTGTGTGTATATTTTTGTCACCCATTTAAGATGAATATAGCGGTTTTCATCACTGGCTTCCCCTCACCTCCCTGTTCCAGTTCAGAGACAAAGAATTGAGTCCTGCTTCAGCTGGGATAACCAGGTCTGTTTACACTACAGGAACAGGCATGATTGACGAATGGCTAGCTAGACAGATGCATTGACATATGGATAGATTGATGAGACCGTCACATTCCGCCTAAATGTTGCGGCATTAACTCAATGCAACATTCAGAAAATTCTCACCGTGATGTGTCCCAGATGCAATGTAAACATTGTGTTAACCTTTACTGTTCGCTACGTGTCGTAACCACCCACCCCCCACCACCCTACTATTCTTCATCGTTCAACACTTCCCATTCACATCCAACAAGCAGACGCACGCCCAGTGAAGACTAAAAAAAATGGAAACTTTGTGGTTAATTACACCAGATAATTTAATTTTGATTAATAATTAACATCCCTTTTCCTAACTAAATATTCATAATTAATCAACAAATCATAAAGAGAGGGAGACGACTAATTAGCTCCCAGACCCAAACCTGACCACTTAATCCATATCGTGGAGTTGACACTGCTAATTGCGGGAGTAATCAACGCAGGGCCCGGTGGGATTTGATGAAGGAGTTTGTAAATGGGAGGGAGCACCAGCCTCCTCTGAGCCTCAGTGATGGCTCCATTTGTTACCATGGGGGAGCGTCGTCACGGTGACAACATGGGAGTGATGTCACGGTGAGGGGAAGGAGTTTTGATGTGACTGCTCTGGCTGCACTGATGTGCATTGATCTGGTGATAACTGATTGTTTTGACTCTGAGGGAAATGTTTAGTTCAACTCATTTGCTTTTCAAAACTTGTGCCTCTGCTTCCTGTAGCACAACAAATGCACATGTGAGTTGAATTAAGCGCTTCAAACGAGCCAAGATAATTGTTTTCATGCTGAATGTCGTTTTTTGGATGTACATAGATACTCCATATGTGTTATCATAAGCTAATTAAAATAATGAATGTTAATGAAGGCTTTTTCAAAATGTCATGATTCTGTTTAAACATTTACAGATTACGGCATTAGTCGTTTCTAGCCTGATGTGTGTTTCGGAAACAGGTCAAAGGTCACGTAATTCAAAGTTTTCCCAAGGCAATTCTACTTTTCTAACTTAATCAGTAGTTGAGCAACAGGAAAGCCACAAAAATACAGTTCAAACACTATGATGCCATCTTTGCACACATCTTGTGGTTAGGACTGTACTGGTATTATGCTTGGAGTCGTGGTGGTATTGTTGCGTTTGTCTGGTACTTTGTTGGTAATGTTGCTTTAGTTCTAGTATCTTACTTAAAGGTGAACTTTTCTTTTTAATAAAAATTAATTCTAATATTTATCATTTTATTATTACTATTATTAACAAAATTATTATAAACACTACCGTTCAAAGGTTTGGAGTCGGTAAGATTTTTTTCTTTGGTCAGATATGACCAAAACATTTACGTTTTGAATTTTTTTTTAATGTTTTGGTTCATTAGAATGGGTTGACACTTGGTGACTTTTGTTGCATTAGCTATGTGAACGCACAAAAAAAATCATGGACATGTTTCGGATATGATAAAGGGTTGAAAATTAAAAAGTAACACTTGGTACCTTCGCTGTCAAAAATGACTGACATAAATGAATGGGAAAGTTTTTTTTTTTTTTTGGTTTCATCGGAATGGGATGATACTTGGTGACTTTTGTCGCATTAGCTATGTGAACACACACATAAAAAATCATGGACATGATTCAGATATGTTAAAGGCCTTCACTCTATTTTAATCTGAAATATTGCATTTATTGAAAAATAATTTAAAAAAATATATTAATTTTAATGGAAAAACTAGCTCATGAACAGTTTTATTAATATTGCACAGTATCGTAAAATCCCCTCAAAATTCTAAATAATAATCAAAAAATATTTTTGAACAAAAATATATTACATTGATTTTCCGAAAAAAAAAAGAAAAAAAAAAAGTTATATTTCAAGGCTTCAATCACTTTTGACCATGAAGGTATCAAGCATGACCCCAAATTGAAGGGGCTCAGAGGGTTAAATGTTTTTGAAAGAAGTGGCTCTGTTTGTTTGAGTGACACAGGCTGCCCAACACAACAACCAATGAGGTGTATTTGGGGCGGGACTGTCAGTTTGTCCAAACAATGGGGGGAAATGTTCAGGAAACTGTTTGGTGATGCTTGTGGTGCTGATTCTAATTTCTTGGAGGTCATTTTGTTTAGAAAGCATCTTGTGTTTAATTTTTATAATAAAAAAACAAAGTATTTTATGGTGGCTTCATAGAGAAAAAAATCTTAATGCAGTTGTCTATGCTAGGATTGAGGAAAATAATCTGTTAATATCTACTGTACACCAATTATTGACACAATAAGTGCTACTGTGTACTTTAAAGAGCTTTGATGTCATTGGGAAAATATAGGGATATATATCTGGTTTCATTTCCACAGACCAGAGTCTCACCTCTCATGAAACATTCATGATCCGTTCAAGGTATAACACCAGGCAGTGGCATCTTTAGCACTTGAGGTTAGAAGATGTCTAAAGATACATTCGGATGTGAAAACATTCATGTTTGAAAGAAATACATTAACCCATTCAACCATTAATATGTGTTACCAGATGTATGTTGTCATAATGTGAGTCTAGTGTGGGACATATAATAGATGAGTTAACAGAACTATGCAGTGTTTTCATCATTTTCTCTTCAAGATATTATATTTGTATTTGCCTATAATATTTCTCTAATGATATGTGGAAAAAAATAATAATCTAAAAGTTTGACTTGAGTAGTGGTGATAGCCTGAAGGTTATGGAACTGGGCTTGCAGGTTTAGTTTGAAATAGGGGTGACCCGGGAACTGGAGAATTGACTTGAGATTACAGCCCTGTTCTATCAGCATTATGCCCTTGAGCACAGCACTTAACCCCATGTGGCTCCATGGAGACTGGCCCTGCAATTAGTGCGCTGCAAGTTGCTTTGGACAAATAGTGTCTGCTTAAGTAACAAGTGACTGATTAGAGCTTCCATCGCTAATTAGTGGATTTTACTATAATGTTGTATTCTGTTCATCAGAGTATTTACTCTGCTTGATGGCATGATGTAACAATTGTGTAAAACACAATCAGCTATAAGGTTGAATCTCATTTAACCTGTACACATAGGGTGAATTCAGGTTGATTGGGACACTTTTTGCCTTTGATGCGACTGGTAATTGTATTTGCTAATTTTCATACCATAATGCATTAAAATAAAACTATATAATTTAAATGTAAAACATATTAATAAAAAGTATTAATATAGTAGTATTTTAGCATTACAACTGTACTATTAGCAGTATTTGTTGTACTGCATTTAATTTATGCTAAAAAAAAAATCATATTATTATACAGAATTTTTAAATATAATACACCAAAAAATATATTGTGGAATGTTATGAGAATCACCATTCAGAAAAAGGGAATAAAAAATATATAATGAAATATATAATATAATAAAAATATATATTATATTATATTATTACTATCAACATCTTAATATTAGTAGTAATAATAATAAAAAATAAAAAAATAAAAATATATATATATATATATATTTTTTTTTTTTAATGACTAAAATAAAGCCTGTGGTTCACATTAATTGAAGATACTGTCATGTTTTCATGTTTTGTTCTAAAATATAACTTAATCACACTTCAAATATAAATTTTGTGTGCTTTAAAAATGTAAGTGTGCTAATAGGGACTACAATAATTGTCCGATTTTTCAAGGATGTAAGCTCACATCCTTGTGGAATTTGTAGTTTTTGATAAATTATCTTTCTGGGTTGACCTACAAACTTATGTCGTGACTAAATGGCTCTATAGACAACATTTCCTTGACTTTGCAAATTTGGCACTCAGTACAGATAAAGGAAGTATCCCAGCAGTCTGAGCTCTGTAACCTGAATATGTACAAAAACAGCAGAATATTTTCATTTCATTTAGTCATTGAAAATATAAAAAAGTTTAGTATCATTTAGTAGTAAAGATTTCATAATTTATAAAGATGTCATTTGGTTTAACAGCTGAGTTTAGCTTTGTAACATCTCACCTCATATTTAAAGAGTTAGGCTATAGCTTTTAAGTTCCTAATGAGTGTACTGTCCGTTCTCCATCACAACCTGAGAACTTATTTCCCAATCACTCCGATTATTATGCCACTGACGTTCATTAGCGGCAGACTTTGTCCTTGAGGCAGCATTCCTTCTTGTATTTTTTTCATACCTCCCTCACACACCTTTCTTTTTGTGTCAATTCCTTCTTAATTGGACGTTTTGTCACCAAACAAGATTTATTACATGGGCCAGAGTGGAACGGAATAGCGCTGAAATTAGAATAAGGTTCCTTCTGAGACTCGGGCACGTCCACCGAGGGTTCCGACCTTGCGGGTCGTTCCCCTGCCGTTGGGTGAGAGGGGGAGGGGGAGGAAGCTCCCACCCCTTCTGAGAGAGAAAGGGGGTGGGGAGTGGTGGGAAGGATACAGAAAGAGATACAGAGAGGGTTGAAGGGCTCTTGGGATGCTTCACCAGTGGCCTGAATACTCAGTCTGAAGCTTTATCTACTTATCCATGTCACCTTCAAACCTTGAAAACACCAACACTCTTTCCTTCCTGTCCATACAGAATGATAACAGCTGATCTGGACTGTGAGCTGAGGGGCGTGGTCAGAGGTTACAGTGGGCAGGGTTATCAACAACTTCAATACCTCTAGCTGTTATAGGTATTCTTATATAGAATGTTGTAAATGTAAAAGCAATGAATGAGTTTGTAAGTCTTTGAAAGTCAACATGAAAACAAAATTGACCTTATTTACTAAATACATATCCCTGGTCTTATTGTGCATGATTCATCTGTGCATATTATTCTAAGAGAAAAAATGTTGGTCTTTATTATCTTTCATCAAAAGGGCTTTTCACACTGCACTTAACCCTGGGTTATCGTTGTTCTAAACACCACTTTTAATCCCAGGTAAAGGAACGTTTCACACTTGTAATTTAGAAGCAGGGTTAGCATCGCTTTTTACCCAGGATTATGAAACCCTGCTTTTGCATTGCGGTGCCAAACTTGTACAGTGTGAAAGATGCAGTGTTTCTGCTAGACGCTTGGCAGCAGACAACCAATCGCGTGCCTCATATTCACGTGCTTAGGAAAGTCACGGAAACACCTTGCATTGTATATAAACAGTAAATTCAGCGTTTGAGACGAAAAATGTAAATTGCTGACAGAAAACATGACAATTTGAGTGAAGAAGAGACCGTTTCATTCTTATCTTTATGGTCCGAAATGTCTATTCAGTATAAACTCGATAGTACAGTTGACAATATGAGAATGCGCAATGCTGGAGCTATGTAAACAGGTCGCATGCTGCGTTTATCCAATCAGTGACACTGACACTGAAAATATGCAAATAAAAATGTTAACCCAGGGTTTAGGAATGTGCAATGTGAAATGTCAGCTCATGAATACCCACACTGTAAACCTGAATGCTCAAAATACTTGTTTTGAGTAGGACAAACTTAAATTTAACAAATTAGTTCAGTTAAATTAACTGTTATGAGTATTTAGAACTTTCTTTTTTCTTTTGAGTTCACAGAACTGATATATTTTAAGTAAACTGAACTGTTTTATTGTTTTGAGTTGTATGAACTAATTTCTTTTAATTTAGACTAACTTAAGTTTAACTGAATCTGGGCTGGGATTTCTATTTCCCAGCATGCTTTGCCCATGGCACTCGAAAGGGAGAATAAATGCTAAAATTAAGTGTTATATAGTGTTTTTTTGTGCATATAGTGTTTTTTTGTGCACTATATAACACTGTTATATAGTGTTTTTTTGTGGTTTTTTTTGTGGGTTTTTAGAGAGTTACCATCACGGTGACAAGTGGCGCATGCGGCTTGGTTTGAGAGCAGGTAAGTTACATGTTTTAAGTTGCTGTACTCATTCAGTAAGTGCTATACCATGCTATTGTTAACATGTTAGCAAATTAGCAAGTTGGCATTTTTTTATTAGGGTTTACAGTGAAGTAAATAACTCATTTGATTTGGAAGACCTCAAAATAAAAAAGTTAATTAACTAAATAATAGATGTTAATTGCTATCAAAGTGTATGAGTTAGCTAACTCAGTACTTCAAGTTAGGAGCAATTATCATGCATGAGTACTACAAACTTAAAACTTGATAGTTTTGCTTACATAAAATTGGGAACACAACAACAAAATTTGAGGTAATCAGTTACATCAAATTTTTTGACTTAGCCCAACTTATTTGGGTTTACAGTGCAGGATTAATTGTTAACCCCGGGTAGACTATGAGCAGTGTGAAACCTTGAAGCAAGATGACCCAGGATTCCATTTACCCGGGGTTTAGAATAACCCAGGGTTAACTATTTCAAGTGTGAAAAGCCCTAAAATGTAATAACTTGCTCTATTTTGATGTTTATACTGCAAGGTTGTGTGGAAAAATTGAGAATTGAAGAATTGTCTACCTTACAATTCAAGTGTGAATTTGAATTTACTACACCCCACAGGAAGTTAAATAACAAAATCCCGGAAATAAAGTGTAGATCCATCCATCCATCCATCCATTCATCCATCCATACATCCATACATCCATCCATGTCATTTTATTGTTTTAACATTCTGTCATTCTATATATCATTCTGTTCAGTTTATTGTTCTGTCTATCGTTCTGTCTATCATTCTTACATATTACTTGCATATCTGAATGCTGATAACAAAAGTTTACAATTAAATGTTGTCGGAATTTCTCCCAGAACACCAAAAAACACCAAAATGACTAAAAATCCATGGATTTTTAGTGATCCCGAAGGTGTGTTTATCTTTTAACATGGTCAAGAGTGATCCAATCAGAAAACACATGAAAATGGTGTACATGGGGCCTCTACTGTCAGTTCTTTCACTTCAACCACCTGTCATATAGAAACTTTTCACAGTCCAATCAATCCCAGATGGATAAAATCAATCCGTTCTCTTTGAATATCCTGATTTACTCTGAAATAAGTCACATTATAAAAGTAAAATGGATTGTTTCATGTTGACTTGTAAGTTGGCATGAAATGATTGTTTCGATAAACTTCTCTTTTGAAATGGCTTCACGAACAAGAAAAAATGTAGGATGGGAATTGATTTTATCCATCAGGTGTTAATTGGATTGTTGTCTTTACTATTACTGTGATCTGATGTGAGTGACATGTTGTCCTGCCCATCATCAGAGAAGAGAAGATATGTTACTGAAAGAGGGAGGGGAAGTTATTTTGATTAAGAGGGCATATGAATTAAAAAAAAAATCATGTACATAGATAAATGTATAATAAATACTGCAATATTCCATGAAAAATGTCATTTTGATTTCATGGGGACTTCAAGCTTATGCAACCAACATTCTGTACATAAACTTTTCTAAAATGCAAACTATTCCATATTTAACATCACAACAGGATGACACTCCTCACACACAGATGTTTTCCACATCCATCAATGTTCTGTCATCGAGTCATTCACCTTCACTTTAACAGAATGAATGTCTCCCGTCTGACTGCACATATCCTGTTCACAGAGTGCCGAGCGAATGTTTTCATCCTCTCCCCTCCACGCAAACAACTGCCGAGGTAGAGCTGGCAGGTGTCGTTCCAGATGTTTCTCCCACACTGATGTCATTTAGAGCCAGCTGTTGAGGGAGAGGTGTCTCTGCTCCCCTGTCCGTCAGTATGCGTGTGGAGGAGAGCAGGGGGAGGGCTGGGGGTGAGGAGGCTAATTTCTTTAATTGATTGTAAGTACAGCATGACAGGTCTCCTGATGCGGATGTACAAGCACGGGCCCCGGCACTTAAAACTCAGCCACCAGGGAGGCGATTGATCCGGCCCATCGATCCTCACTCTTTTGCATCAGGCTCTCGAGTGCAGCTGAAGTTCTTGAACAGTTCTAATGGAGAGAGACCCTCCTGTATGGCTACAATAACATGACTGCAGGCACTAAATACTATGCATGGACGTGTTCTCAGAATGGCTGATCATGATCTGTTCATGAGACTTCTGGGTTGTTTAGTAGTGAATTAAACTGGGACTGATATTACCCATGCACAGTCCATAAAGATTTGTGTATAGATATAGAGATTTAAAAAAAAAAAAAAAAAAAAAAGGTTTACAAGATTTCACAAAAAAGTTAGAGACAGGCTGTCTCATGAGTGACTGACTGTACTTCCTACAGTATGTTGAAACGATGCTTGATGCTCAGTAGTTTTGCAGTTTTGGGCAGTATTATCCCTGAGCAATCAGTATTCCTTATATATTTCTGTCAGGACCACTGTCGTCAAAGATGATTGTCAGTTAGCATACAGTTTGGATTGGCGGTATGGTTCTGTTGTGGGTAAGAACTCCCTGCCCATCCATGCAGCTTACCATGGATAAGAGCAGGAAGAGCAGTGATAACCCCCCTTAGGGTAACAGAACAGAACCAACATAAAGGTGTGCGATATCATTAACGGAGTGTCTATTTACACTGTGCAAATAGCGTCCCTTGTGGCAAAAGTTTTTAAAAAGATTTTAATGTAAAAGGTTTTAACGTCTTCAGTGGTGCAGCAGTAGTGAGTAAGGCTTGCTGACCAGGCTTTTAACGCGATCAACGCAGGTTCGAATCTGCCTTTTGCAGAGCTCACATTTATTTTCAGTGGAAATAAACTGTGAACGAGTTTTTATCGCTAAGAAAATATGCTATTTTCACTTAGTGTAAATAGCGTCTAATTGCTATTTGCTCTAGGGCTGCACGATTTATCGCTTTAAAATCGCACGCGATTTGGCAAAGGCTGAAATTATTTAATGCGCAGCTTGTCAGAGCTTTTACGGCTCTGTGATCAGTAGTAAATGCTTCTCCATCTGAAAGCCAGAGGGCGCTCTTGCGCAGAAACTCAAAATATGCCCTGCCGCACAAGAAGATAACACGCATCATATCGCTGTAGCTAAATAAACAGAAGATTGAAACGCTTTGATTAATTAAACATGACTAATAAACACACAACTGCCTTATTCTGTGTGAGAAGCCACATCATCTCACAAAAGGATGCTCGACTGTTGAGTTTGGAGTAAAACATCTTATTAAATGTTGTCTTTTGTTGGACGAGATGTTAATAAATGCTTCTCATGTCTGAAAAGATGTTTGACGCGTGTTGCTTTTTCAAATGTACATTATAAGCGATTCAAACTCGCAGTGCTTTCAGATGGATTAGTATTTGGAGCCATACTTCATTGACAAGCTGTGCATAAAAAAATAATCGCAGCCTTTACGATTTCATAACCACACTAAGAATCGCGTTTTAGCGATAATCACGTTCAAGTTCAATGTTATTTTTCGTATCGTGCGATAAATCGTGCAGCCCTAATTTGCACTTAGTGTAAATAGCATCTAGTGCAAATAGCTGCTGCCTATCATTAATGTTCTTAATGACAATAATTTAATGTATCAACTCAAGAAAAATGAGTATGATTCGAAGAGGTATATCAGAGGCCAAGTCCTGACTGAAGTAATGAATCTAAGCTTGGTGCCAGAACTGGGATTTGAACCACTAACTTCTCACTAAGCCTTTGTATGTATTATCAGTATGCGCCCCTTCTTTCCCTGTATTTTCCCCCCGATACCCGTCTCCTCCATCACATGATGTCAGCGCCTACGTCTTAACGAGCATCAGATTACCAAACATAATCACCTCGCCGTCACAATGATGGAACCTTATGGCAGCTGTGTCTTCCAGAAGGTTCCATATTAAGCAGGGTTTGATATTTCCACTCATTCCCCCCAAGCCTTGATAACGTTAACCCTTCTAATGAAGCTATTGTGATGCTGTCCAGGGCCATTGTTTTCGCCAGGTCTCGTCTCCTCATCAGCCTGGCATCCACCTTGACGATCTTACCTGTTTCTGTCACATCCGGCAGATGATGGTTCGGTCTCATTTTTTATCCCTCCTGCATGGATGTATTTACATTCAAATTTACAGGCCATGCAGTTATTTGAATTCATGCTGGGTAGAAGTGTTGCCAGCAGTATATCTACTTGAGGCGAAATGTCATCTTGCATGGAACTATGGTATAATTTAATAGCAATTAACAGTAAACAATAGTGTGGTGTCCACTCGTAAATCAGCAGACAGAGTGGTGGAGAAAACAAAAATGCTCTTTCTTTTTTTTTTTTATATCACTCTCATTCTGCCTCCTTTTAAGATCTTGACTGAATTTCCACATTCACAGTCATTTAATATAATTACAGTAGTTGTGTATAAATATAACTTTAATAGTAAATTTTAAAACTTTAATAGTAAATTCCACTAGGAACACATAGGAGAATAAAAGGGAAGAAGCTCAGGAAATAACCATGCTTAACATAAACAATACTGGACAATGGGCCCTATCATACACCCGGCGCAATGCGATGGCAGGCGCTATGCAAGTGTTTTTTGCTAGTTTCAGCCCGACGCAGTTATCATTTTCACGTCCAGCGCCACATTGTTTAAATAGCAAATAAACTCGCGCCTATCTGTTCGCCCATGGGAGTGCTGGTCTAAACGAGGTGTGTTCAGGTGCATTGTTGGCGTGTTGCTATTTTGAGGCAACTGAAAACGACTGCGCCATTGACCAACAAAAACTTGGTCTAAAGTCAATGGTGCAGTATTTATTTATTTTTTGTTGTTATTTAAAGGGCACGTTAGTAACGTGTCTATAGGTGGGTCCACAGCACGCATACACTCTGCTTGTTACACACACAGGGATGCGCAGCAGCACACAAACATGCCAAATATTAAAAATAAAAGGATTCTGCTTGCAAATTCCGCCATGTAAATAGCAATCCACCATGGTGCAAGCGCAACTGGCTTTTAAAGAGAATGGGAGATGAGACTCTGATTGGTTTATTGCACGTTACGCCCAAAACACATCCATGACTCATTAAGAAACTAGGTACAGCCCTTTTGGACCATTTTTTTCCGTCATTAAAACTAGCAAAAGTGGATTTGGAGACGCCCTAAGTGCAGCTGCGGCATGCGCTTCAGACCATGCGCTTAGATAGTTAAAATAGGGCACAATGAAACAGAGGAAATGAAGGGCTTAAATACAAGGGAGAGTAATCAACTGAACAGAAATAGGTGTGTAAAACTAATTAATAACCAAGGAAACTAACTAGGGAACACAGGCAAACCAGAACAGGGAAAACAGAACCAAAACACAATGAATCTAAATCAAAACAGAACATAAATGTTACACAAATATGATTACAATTTTAACATTTAAAATAACTGTTTTCTTTTTGAATAGATTTTAAAATGTAATTTATTCCTGTGATGGCAAAGCTGAATTTCAATGTCACATGATCCTTCAGAAATCATGCTGATTTTGTGCTCAAGAAACATTTCCTATTATTATCAGAGTTAAAACTGTTGTGCTGCTTAATATTTTTGTGGAAACTGTGATTAATGTTTAAGGATTCTTTGGTCAATAGAAAGTTCAAAGAACAGCATTTATGTAATTTATTTTATTTGAATATGTTTAGCATGTTTTGGTCGTTACTTTCTAGTTTTGATGACTTTATCAATGATCTACAATATTATGTGGTATAGCAGTGTCCAAACTTATGAATGGTAGTGTAGATTGGTAGCATGATAATACAGCTTTATTATGATGGTAGAACACGGAACGTTCACTAGTAAGACAGAGTTCTCAAGCGCTGCCAGTCGCTGGATGGCAGAGACAGATGTGCGCTGAGAAGTTCTTTGATGTCGCAGTCTTTCAGGAAGGAGATTTCAGCTGTTGTCTGAGCTTCAAGGCAAATGCTACTGTGCCTCTCCTTCTGAACTAGAGATGGCATCTCTATAAAGCGCTCTCTTTAACAATCAGCTTTTACCGTTTGCCTCGTATTCACTATCAGACACCAGTTTAAGTTATTTTGTAGATATGCACAGCATGACTGCTCAGCTCTTAGGGGACATAAAAAAAATCAGTGTTTTCCCTTTCTATATCCATAGCCAATTAGCATTATGCTACCATAACAATCGTGTATTGTCGAAATTGAGCGGAACGTTGCGGAGGCTTTCTTCCAAGCAAAACAAATTCGAGGTTTACCATAATCTTCCCCTCAGTGGTTTTCAAATCATTTGTTTCTTTTGAGCAAACTGAAGCGCCAGATAAGTAAATAGATAAGATATGAGATGTTAAATGAGGGCTGAGCAGAAGAAACACTGCTATAGAGATAGCATACAAAAACTCAAAGAGTGTTTTAAAAGGCCCCTGGCTGTACTGTCGGGTGAATATGTCCACCTTAAAGAGCAGACATGCTCCACTTTCCATAATTGTCCCAGCTGAATGTAGGAAAACAGTGAGATGCTAAGATCAGACTTCACATAAGGAAATCAGAAACCTTAGCAGTATTTGTTACTCAATGATTTCAGTTCAAATGAATGGGGTTGGGAAATGTGTCTTTTGATGTGTAGTTATACCTTTATCTTCATCTCTCAACAATGTTCTGTATGCCAGGGAACTAACACACTCTTCCAAGTAAATATCCTACGCATTACATTTGGATTTGGGTATGTAAAATATAATGTTTTCTAGGACCATTAGGATTTTTTGCATTGTGACAATTAGGTAAATTAGACAAATTTCTCTCCCAATTTTAAGTACTGTAATGAAAAAAAAAAAAAAATGTTAATATAATGTTAATAAAATGTTATGTTAATATAAATAAAAGATTATTTATTACATGTTTTTTTGTTTTTGTTTGTTTTCTTGTTTTTGCATTTTAAATAGCAGTTGTGGGCCTTAATATTTTTGTAGAAACCCATGATTTTTTTTTTCATGGTTTTTGATGAATGGAAAGTCCAAAAGAACAGAATTTATTTAAAATATATTTTTTGTATCATTGTAAACGTCTTTATTTTTACTTGATCAATTTAATGAATCCTTTCTTTTCAAATGTATTAATTTATTTAAAATCTTTCTAACTCCAAAACATTTTGAGCTGTAGTGTCATTTATTATTAACTTATTTTTTTTACTTTTGATTTTGGGGTGACCTGAACATGTTCGTAGTAGATACTTTTTAATCAAAAATTGCTTACAATAAAGGGCACAAATCACATTAAAGGGTTAGTTCACCCAAAAATGAAATTTCTGTCATTAAGTACTCACCCTCGTCGTCCCAAATCCATAAGACCTTCGTTTATCTTCGGAACACAAATTAAGATATTTTTGATAAAACCCGAGAGGTTTCTGATCTCCCTATACACAGCAATTTCAAAACAAATTTCAAGGCTACTACAGTGGTTCGACCTTAATGTTATGAAGCGACGAGAATACTTTTTGTGTGCAAAAACAAAACAAAAATAACTACTTTATTTAACTATTTGAACTGTTGTCATACGCAGTTGATGCAGCGCACACAGTTCAGGGCTTCCATGTTTACATCCGAACGCCGCCTCAGTATTGTCCGAAGCTAAACACATGAGCAGCACGATGCATGCATGTGATGCTGATGCAGGAGCCGGCTAATAATGAGTCGCTGTTCGGACATAGAACACGGAAGCGCTGGACTGTGTTCACTGCATCAACTGCGCATAACAACAGTTCAAATTGTCAAATAAAGTCGTTATTTTTGTTTTGTTTTTGCGCACAAAAAGTATTCTCATCTCTCTATGACATTAAGGTTGAACCACTGTAGTCACTTTGGCTATTTTAATGATGTCTTTAGAGAAATATCTTAATTTGTGTTCCGAAGATGAACGAAGGTCTTACGGGTTTGGGATGACATGAGGGTGAGTAATTAATGACAGAAATTTCATTTTTGGGTGAACTAACCTTTAAATGGCATCAAGTACCACAGTCATGTTTTCATTATGATTATTTCAGTATTTAAATTAAGTAACAAGCACTGAACTATCAGCTATAAAAATCAAAAGGGCAGAAACTTTTTGCTGTCGGATTCTTTTCCTAACTGAACGCATCACCGCTGTAATGGCAGTCAGTACTGTGGGCCATTTTTAAAAGAATATAAAAAATGAAATGTACCGTACATCTATTTTACAGCTGTAGAAAATGGGGTCGCTAGTGTCCTGGTCATGATAAATTCACTTCATGACATGATTCTGAAGATGCCATACACCTCTAATCTTTTTATTAGAAATCGTCTGCTGTTTGTAATGAAAACACTGGCAGCTTACGGTAATCACTGCAACCAATCTCTGCTTCTATTTCATCCGGCTGAATGATGTCATAAACAAGAACACATTCAATACATAATTTCTACACTTGATGAATACTAGCCCCAAGCGCCAGGGCCCTGCGATGCTTTTGGCCCGAATCAAATCCCCACCATTTGTGTAGAATAATCGCATTATGGCGGAATAAAGGATCAAGAAAAACTGTGTGACGTACTGCGTTTAGTATGTAGTGTGTTTGGTACAAAGGAGAACATTTTACATGTGTGTCATAACACAGACTGTTGCAGGCCGGCTGCGTTTTACTTGGACAAGCGCTGAAGATGAAGTGTGTGACATAGGCGAGGGAGAGAGAGGGATGACGCCTTGACAGAATTAACACATGACGGTGGACGCCGGGCCCCTGCACGTGTCCCCCTCCTCCCCGCCGGTCTGGCTCGACACCGAAAATCTTTATCTGTTATATGATGCATGAAAACACACTGTCTTGTTTTAGAACTGTACGCAACCTCTGACCTTCCCACCACAGATGCAATGTGACCCCTCAGTCGCCATCCATTTCTGTGGCTGAGCAGATTCTATGAATTTTTATTAACGCCTCTTCTTTTTTTTTCCGTGCTTTTTTTTTTGTTGCCGGTGTCTCTTGACTCGTGACTTGAGCCTTTAAACAAATTGCTTGACATTCTGAAAATGAAGCTCTAGAAGTGGCCTGAGATAAGTCTGTGTTTTCCCGCTCTACCTGTGTTTATTTTTTAAGGTGTCTATATATATTGCAAAAGTTTGAAGAAATACAGAAAGCGAGCAGGAGAGATAGAGGTGGCCCATAAATGACTGGATGGTTCAGTTTGTCTTGCTTGGTATACATTTTTATTTGTTTTCTAATTGCATACAGATGTGAGTTATCATGGGCATTTGATGTGATTTTGTTTCAATGACACATTTAATGGCCAAAAACTGAGTTCTCTTTTCAAATTATTGCTCAACAAGTGCTCAAATTAACTTGTGACATACTTTACATTTAAATGTAAATATGTATATGCTTAAAAACCATATCTATGTTAAAGGGATAGTTCACCCAAAAATGAAAATGGTTTACTCACCCTCAAGCCATCCTAGGTGTATATGACTATCTTCTTTCAGACAAACACAGAGATATATTTAAAAATATCCTTAGTCCTCCAGGGTTTATAATGGCAGTAAATGGGGGGCCGTGTTTTGAAGACAAAAATAATGCTTCCATCCTTAAAAAAAAGTAATCCATATGACTCCAAGGGGTTAATAAAGGCCTTCTGAAGCGAAGCAATGCGTTTTTGTAAGAAAAATATCAATATTTACAACTTTATAAATTCAAATAACTAGCTTCGGGCGGACGACCGTACACAGAATGTGCAAGTCGACTTGCACCAAATGAGTAATCCTCTGACGCGATGTGTGACGCAGGATGTAGGAGTATTATAAGCTTAGACGCCTCTCGCGGTTCAAACAAATAGGGCTGTGCAACAAATTTGAGCTCCTCTTCTCTTATATCGAAATCCTCCGACATTTCTCTTTAAAAATTATCGTTTAGACTTACAATCCGTGACCGGTGATTTGTTTGGCTTTATCCTCTGCGCCTCCGCGTTCGTCATTACGTTGGCGTCAGGTCAAAGGATACTCTTCCGCCACAAATCGACTTGCGCATTCTGTGTACGGTTGTCTACCGGAAGCTAGTTATTTGAATTTATAAAGTTTTAAATATGGATATTTTTCTTACAAAAACACATCGCTTCACTTCAGAAGGCCTTTATTAACCCACTGGAGTCATATGGATTACTTTTTTTAATGGATGGATGCATTATTTTTAGCTTCAAAATGCGGCCCCACATTCACAACCATTATAAACCTTGGAGGACTAAGGATATTTTTAAAAATATCTCCGATTGTGTTCGTCTGAAAGAAGATCATCATATACTAGTATGGCTTGAGGGGGAGTAAATTTCATTTTTGGGTGAACTCTCCCTTTAAGTCATTCCAAACCTACATTAATCCTTTCTTTTACTATGGAGTGAGGAAAAATATTTGAGTCAAATATTTGAGCGAAAGTCCGTCATTCAGATCTGGTGGATTAATGATACATGTCAGAATGTCTTTGTTGTAGGGGTGTAATGATTCACTCGTTTTCTCGATGCATCGATTATAGATCCTGACGATGCATATGCATCAATCTTGAAACATGAATTTTTGAAACGTGAATTGTTGATTTCGGTCAATAATCGATTTAAAATGCTAAGAATCGAATTAATCGCAATTTGATAGCGATTCAGGCCTTATGTAAACATTTAATTACTACATGCACAAATTAATGGAGACGTTGTGCGCCATCATTCATGCCCTCACAGCTCTCTTTCCTTACCTGAGCAGTTGAAGTAAAACCCTGCTTATTCAAGGTCGCGCATTTATTGCATAATGTAAGTGTCTAAAATACGTATGCACAGTTCAGATGAATGATAAATGAAATAACTTAATGTCGTTAAACTGAATTTATGAAGGAAACTGCTGAATAACTACAGCATTAACAACACTGAAATAAGAGTGCGTGGTTTATCAATCAATCAGATGCGTGTTAAATTTGCATTCGTTATTATAGAAACAGTAGACACCTGGTGCATTTTCTTTCCAAATCATAAGGAAAATGTTCCGTATAAAGAGAACAAAGAGGGCTTTTCTTATTATTCCGTGAAGAAAAGTCAGTTTAGATTAGTTGGGAAAGTGCATGATATTCTTGGGTAGTCTCTCCATGGAAGCATTGTATGTTTAATGTACCTGGAACACTTTAATAAGGTTGTGTAGCCATTAACACTATCCTACATAATAGTTAACATGAACTAACAATAGGTTTCAACAATACTTTTTAAATTTTGGCTTTTGTAAATATCTTTAAATGCCAATTTTTATAGGCTATTAAAATAAAGTAATGTAGCATCATTAACAACTAACATGAACTAACAATAACAAATGGGTAAAATCATCTCAAATCAAATCGTTCTGAATTTGCAAAAATCGTTCTTGAATCGAAAACCTGTCAATCGTGAAACAAATCGATTCGGCCAAAGATTCATAGCCCTAATTTGTTGACATAAGCAAATTGCAGAAAAGATAGAAGAAACTGCACACAAACTTCTTTGTTTCTTACGTGTACCATCAACACAGTAGATTCAAGTATGAGAAAGTGAACTAGTGAAGTCTATTAATTTCTGCCACACCCCTTAACTTTGAGAACCAATGCTTAAAACTAAGAGTAAAGCGAGTATGTTCTTCATATTCATGTGGAGTAACTGTGATTACTTTCCTGAACTTTTTTGTCATGCACAATATGAATTCAGTTACAGCTGATTTCCAGCTCATGCCATTCCTTATGCAAGCCTGGGTAACATCCATGCAGAAACAAGTCAATGAATTCTTGGAAGGTTTACTTTTTCTTCTTTTTATTCCCTTAAACAGAACCCCATGGTGCATTGGAATAAGGGAGCTCACGCTGTCTGTACGGCACATTTCCGCTTGTAGATTTTGATTAAAGACTTTAAATGGTGAGGCAGATATGCTGCCATCTTTAGAGCCACTGACATCCCCAGTGTGGCGTAGCGTCCCCAGGTCCCACACAGTGTTCTGAATGCATCAATTAGCACAATCAGTGGTCCCCACCCCCTCTACTTTACATCCCATTTTAATATCTCATTGGGAAAGCTGCAAAGGGATACAATTAATTTTTGACACAAAAATGAAGGTGCTAATTCACTCGCGAGAAGTTCTATTCTTACAACATGTTGATTATTTTTGTGCTTTTTTAATTTATTTCTCAGGACTTTGCTCAAACTTTGGCAGTCTGTTAAGTGTCACATCAATTCATCTGCATGTACTGATAGAATAACTTAAGAGTTACTAAACTTTTCATCAACACTAACTTTACTGAGAGGACAGCGTTTAATAACTAGCCTCTTTTCTGCATCAAATCATCACAAAATCTTTGAGGTGAAGAAAATGGGATACCGTTCAATTTTCATTTTTTTTTTTAAGAAATTAAGGGTGCATTCAATTGATCAAAATTCACAGTAAAGACATTAATAAGATTACAAAAGATTCCTGAAAAAAATGTATCCCGGTTTCCTCAAAAATATTAAGCAGATAAGAAATGTTTCTTAAGCATCAAGTCAGCATATTAAAATGATTTCTAAAGGATCATGTGACACTAAAGACTGAAAATTCAGCTTTGCCATCACAGGAATAAATTATATTTTTAAATTATTTAAAGTTATTTTATTAAAGTTATTTGAAATTGTAATAATATTTCACATTATAGTATTTTTATCAGCTTTGGTGAGCATAAATAAAAAAATAAATAATTTTTTCCATCCTCAAACTTCTGAACGGTAGTGTTCTATCTGGGGGTAAAAGAACACTTTTCACATTCATATGTATCCCAGCATTCAAAGAAAAACCGGTGGCAGCTGCCTTCCATGACAACACAGAGCCCCTCGTCACTCCACTCAACTCCACACTACGCCAGTCCATCAACCACACGCTGCTCTGTCATCGAGTATTTAATTAGCGTAGTATTTATTTTCAAAATGTCATCACCCTTCTTCGGCTAGAAATAAAGAAAAATGAAGGCGAGGGAGCGTAGTTATATAAATCAGTGAGTTTTTTTCTTCTTCCGAGGCTCGGTAAAATGTTAATGCTTTGTAAATCAGTGGGGATTTACCACTGATATACTCGGGAGCAACAGGCTGGTCTTATCCCATTGTCTAATAGTGTTAAAATATTTCAACATGCCAGTCAGCCGCGACCATTTCCACCGCAAACATTGGGGAAAATGATATTAAATCACAGATGCGCGTTTGTGCTAATGACTGGGGTGCCACTGCATATTTCAGCACTAATTCATTAAGGCGGGACAGGGGACAGGGGGACACTGGGAGATAGTCGGAGCTGGGTGAATCTCCACTGCCTGATTGAGGCTGTTATGTTTTATGGGAGCCATTTTTCAAAAACCACCAATGACAGCACTTGAGGTTATTAAACTGCTGGATCAAACGAAAGACTGAGGAGAGATGGGGGAAGAATAGAGGTTACAGGAGTTCAGACGTCGAACGTTGCCGGTCGGGTGGACAGAAAATAGGGGGTGGGGGGATATAATTGGAGGGAGAGGATGTGATTGGAGGTGTTGTTGAGCTGGATAGTCTGTGAACTCACGACCAGAGACATTCATTTACAGGTAAAGCATCAGGTGCGCCATATATATAAAATTACCATTTATTAATAAAATATTAATTATCTATTATCTATAAAATATTAATATATATATAAACATACAGTGCTCAGCGTAAATGAGTACATCATCAACATTTTAAAGTATCTCAATGAACACAAAAACAATTTCTAAAATGTTGACAAGACTAAGTTTAATATAACATCTGTTTAGCTTATAACATGAAAGTAAGGTTAATAATATAACTTGGAGAACAAAATTGTCAGTTTTACTTAAATTAGGGTGATGCAAAAATGAGTACACCCCACAACAAAAACTACTACATCTAGTACTTTGTATGGCCTCCATGATTTTTAAGGACAGCACCAAGTCTTCTAGGCATGAGATGAACAAGTTGGCGACATTTTGCAACATCTCTCTTTTTCCATTTGTCAAGAATGACCTATTTTAGAGACTGGATGCTGGATGGAGAGTGATGCTCAACTTGTCTCTTCAGAATTCCCCATAGGTGTTCGATTGGGTTCAGATTAGGAGACATACTTGGCCACTGAATCACTTTCACCTTGTTCTTCTTCAGAAATCCAACAGTGGCCTTAGATGTGTGTTTAGGATCATTGTCATGTTGGAAAAGTGCACGACGACCAAGGGCACGGAGTGATGGTAGCATCTTCTTTTTCAGTATAGAGCAGTACATCTGTGAATTCATGATGCCATCAATGAAATGCAGCTCCCCGACACCAGCAGCACTCATGCAGCCCCACATAAGGACACTGCCACCACCATGTTTCACTGTAGGAACCATGCATTTTTCTTTGTATTCCTCACCTTTGCGACGCCATAAAGTTTTGAAGCCATCAGTTCCAAAAACATTTATCTTGGTCTCATCATTCCAGAGTATAGAGTCCCAGTAGTCTTCATCTTTGTCAGCATGGGCCCTGGCAAACTCTAGGTGGGCTTCTTTCGTGGACGGCACCCATGCATGCCATTCCTCTGCAGTGTACGCCGTATTGTGTCATGGGAAATAGTCACCCCAGTTTGGCTTTCTACTACTTTAGATAACTGCAGTAAACTTGCATGCAGATTTTCTTCAACCCTTCTCATCAGAAGACGCTCCTGTCGAGGTGTTAGCTTCTGTGGACGTCCTGGATGTCTCTGTGAGATGATTGCAGTCTGCTGGACACCTGTGTAATGAATAATTAGACTCACCTGTGGTTGAATTCTTGTTAAATTAGACATTTGTAGTCTAAAATTTAGCTTTGCTCCAGAGACTTTCAGTGGGGTGTACTCATTTTTGCATCACCCTAATTTGAGTAAAACTGAAAATTTTGCTCTCTAAGTTATATTATTAACCTTAACCTTACTTTCATGTTATAAGTTAAACAGATGTTATATAAAACTTAGTCTTGTCAACATGTTGGAAATTGTTTTTCATTAAGTTATTGTTTAAAATGTTACTTTTCAAAGGCGGTGTACTCATTTACGCTAAGCACTATATATATATATATATAGATAGATACAGACAACCTATATTTATTTATATTTTTATCTAAAAAGTAAACATTGCATTTTATTTGTTTAACAATAGATCAATTAGAAATATTTTGTTGTCCATGATTATTTGACTGTAATTTATCAGATTAAATTTATAATGGCCTGTCTTGCTTATCGTAGCAATACTGATAACATTAAAATGTCACATTAGACTGTGATATATTTTGCATCCCTAAATAAATGTAACTATTTATTTAACATTAGCATCTTTTATCACCTTACTTTTACCATGGTAAAGTAGGTTAAAAGCACCCATAGCCCGTGGTAAAATCACTGTAACGCACAGCCTCTCATAGTTTATTGCTTTAGTGTAAATTGTATTAAATGCATAGATAATAATTTACCCTGACAAATGCTTTAGCTCTCTGAAAACGCTTGTTTAAAGCTACCACTTGAAAACATGACAAATGACCACTATACAAAATCATTTATTGAGACGTAGAAAAACTTGTCATAGACAATCTATTTACAATGTGATATGCATCCCTCATGTGTGTATGAATGTGAGGGAGATAGCGAGGGGAAGATAGTGTGAGTGTGTGTGTGTGTGTGCGCGTGTGTTGCAGACTATGAGGATTTTTTTCTGGTGTCAGCTCTGATTCAGGTGTGTGGAGTGGAGGAGAGAGAGGGGAGAGGACACATTTGACCGTTCTGACCTTGACACACAAACCTGCAGATTACACCCACACACAAAAACACACACGCCACTCATACACCACATACTCCCTGAGCTTCAAACCATGCCCTTCTCCTCAAGAGAAACACTTTCATTTTCCTCAGCAAGGTTACAATCAACATATTTAACTTAACGTCGGAATAATGTGCATGATTAATTGGGCGGTAGGGAGCAGCTTGTGGAAATCTGTACGTTCATACATTCAGTTTCATGTTACAGACTGACAGCACTCTCACTCACTCCAACTCTCTCTTCTCACTGATTAAAGTAATCCTCAAAATGGCACATTTGACTTTATTTTCTGACATCGCAAGCCCTCCCTTCAAACACAGTCAAACACACACTTAAAAAAAGATATCTGCACACCCAGAAGAAAATTTTATTGCTCTAGCTTAGCTTAGCAGACTTTAAAACATTAAAATTTGAGTTTTGTGGCTTACAGTCCATGTTTTTGTTAGGTCATTTACTATTTGTGTACTCCTAAGTTATCAAGTCTTCAAGTTACTCCAGTCTTCAAGTGTCACATGATTCTTCAGGTGGTATCAAGGGGAGGGACATTCTCATTCTAGAGAGCTTTTGATTGGACAAAGATATACAGTGCAGCATGAGTCAGCAATATTTGCGTTCCATTTTCCCAGAAGAGAATGTAAATTTTACTATATGCAAGAAATACTGTGCTATACCATTTGTTTCATTTAATTCGTTATATCAACTTTTCATATTCAGTGTGTATCATATTCCTAATCAGTGTGAATCATATTCTTCATATCAACTTTTCTTGATATTCTATCAGATATGCTCTTCAAATTCCATAGGAGAAACATTTGAACCAAGAGGAAAATTAGAACCAGGCAACCAGGCCACATGAGAGAGACTCTGATTGCAGATTTTGTCAACTCTAAACATAGTTTGAGACATTGTTGAGATCTCTTCTAAAACTCTGGAGGATAATTAATATCCTTTTTTCTTCTTCATTAAAGGGATAGTTCATCCAAAAATGAAAATTCTATCATCATTTTCTCACCCTTATGTTGTTCCAGACCTGTATGACTGTCTTTCTTCTGAGGAACATAACGAATGTTGGTATCCAATTAGTTTTGGTTACCATTGACTTTCATTTTATGGACCAAAAAACACTGAGACGCATCATCTTTTATGTTCCACAGAAATTAACAAATGTTTGGAAACACATGAGAGAGACAAAAATCTCTCAAACTTTTAGCATGTTTTTACTATTACAGCTCTCAAAGTTAACTAATCGTGAAAAGTGTTGCATTACATTTAGATCTATGGCATTATATTTAGACCGTGGCATGAAAGGCTGCAGTGATGAAGATTGTAGCCTATCACAGACATGTTGAGCACATGAAAGCAGTGATCTCGTCATTGCAACTCAATTTCTAACAAATGCTTTCATCATAACTAATAATGCAAACGCATTGTAACTAAGAGATTCGTTGAATAGAACGGGAGTTTGTTAGACATCTCCAGCAATTGCAAAGGGAGCTTTCTTTGATCGCTTCTTTATATAATTTAATCACCATTTAAATAACAGATTATTTTCATCCTACTAAGAGAAACAACGTGAAGTTGGCCATAGTCACTGGTTTGATTTACTCTGACACATAGACAAAGAACATCTGACTGTACATGAATCATTCCATATCAGATCAGGCATTAGAATTAACACTGTTTGCAAAGCCTGCACTGCAATGCTATTGATTTACCAAAGAATCAACAGTGAAATCACGAATACAGATAAATAAAGCTCAACTGAGACATTCACATTGTTGAAAATAAATAACCATATTCCTAGCATTAGGATCCTTTGAAAGGTAATGTTATTTTTGTCTTGTTGTATCGCTCTTCTCTCCTCCTCATCTCACTAAAATGCCAGTGGGCAGGGCTAATGTTGCAATGATGAAGAAGGCATTGATTTCTTCTGCGGAGGCGGGGTTTCACCTATCTATGTCATAGATAGACACATTCCAGGATCAGTTGTCCGATGGGCCTGGTGTCAATAAAAACTTTTATATGACTAACAAGGAAGTTTTCAATTCTGAAACTTACAGGATATTCTTATAGTATGATGACCTCTTATATATCAAAAGCTCAAGGAAAAGTTGATTTCTCAATTCATGACCCCTTTAAGGGAATCGTTCACCCAAAAATTTAATTTCTGTCATTAATTACTCACTTAAGCGTGCTTGAGCTTCCGTTTACCAAATTTGAGTGCTCTATTTACGTTCGCTGATGAAATGTTTATGTGAATAAAAGCCTAAACTAAGTCTAATCATCTTATAAAGTGATCGTGTCTCTTCAGAAGACTTGGATTTGTCCGCTCAATTCATATGGCTTTCTTTTACAATCTCTTTATGAATGTTTTAAAGTGTCAGAGTTTTGGGTGAATAGACTTTCAACAGAAATCTCTCATATTTTATTCAAAATGTCTTCATTTGTTTTCCAAAGATGAACGAAAGTCTTATGGGTTTACTGAGAGTGAGTAATTGATGACAGAATTTTCATTTTTGGTTGAACTAACCCTTTAACTCTCTTTTTTTTTTGTTTCAAAGAAACATTTATAAGAAATCTCATTTGTGATTTCTCATGGATCTGTAGATTCTCATTCACGAAACATCCAAGACTGTCAGTTAAGTTTCCTCCCATGCAGAAGTTTGGTGCATACGTATCACAGCACATATCTGTGCACGTGCAGATGTTTGTGTGCACGCGCTGATAGGTGTCTATTAGCGCATATGCGTGTTTGAGACTGTTCGAGTGTGTGTACGTTAGCGTCGACGGCGCAGCAGTAGCGGCGTCAGTCAAGGAGCTGTGTGTTCCTTGCTTATTACCACTCTCTCCCTGAGGAACGCATCACACATCGTCAGTGGCAGGCTGGGAGAGGAAGTCCCCAGCGGGAGAGAAATATCAGGGGAATCAGGATTCATTTAGCCCTTAAGAGCCTCTCCCCTGTCTACTGCACACAAACACACTGCTGCAGATAGCGACTGATAACCATCGCAGTAGAATGTACTACCATAGAGTGGCCCGGTGCACAAATTCCCCCTCTCTGAGGAGGGCCACCCGCCCCTGACACCATGTGGGCTGCGCGGAGTGGATTACTGCTCTGAGATGAAGGCCACAGACATAAGCGCCTGTGCAACTGCTCGTTCATTTTGAGTCGCGTAATGGTGGCCTGTAAGTCAAAATGGCAGACACGCGCCTGCTGTGATGGACCGTGGCCTGTGTTCTTGGCGGGACGTTTAAGTTCAGTTCAGAGTAGACACACTCGATTCCCGAACCTATTACAGTTTTTTTAAAAAGAAATTAATACTTGTATTCAGCAAGGATGCATTCAGTTGACCAAAATTGAGAGTAAAGACATTTATAATGCTACAAAAGTTTTGTTTCATATAAATACTGTTCTTTTCTATTTATCAAAGAATCCTGAAAAAAATCAAGGTTCCACACAAATATTAAAGGGTTAGTTCACCCAAAAATGAAAATTCTGTCATTAATTACTCACCCTCATGTTATTCCACACCCATAAGACCTTCGTTCATCTTCGAAACACAAATTAAGATATTTTTGATGAAATCCGGTGGCTCAGTGAGGCCTCCATTGCCAGCAAGACAATTAACACTTTCAATGCCCAGAAAGGTACTAAAGACATATTTAAAACAGTTCGTGTGACTACAGTGGTTCAACCTTAATGTTATAAAGCAACGAGAATGCTTTTTGTGTGCCAAAAAACCCCAAAATAACGAATTTATTCAACAATATCTAGTGATGGGCGATTTCAAAACACTGCTTCATGAAGCTTCGAAGCTTTACGAATCTTTTGTTTCAAATCAGTGGTTCGGAGCGTGTATCAAACTGCCAAAGTCACACCCCCCAGTGGTGAACCATTGAAATTTCGAAACACTTACGACGTAACGAATCCTCGTTTACTGAAATCACATGACTTTGGCAGTTTGATACGCGATCCGAACCACTGATTCGAAACAAAAGATTCATAAAGCTTCGAAGCTTCATAAAGCAGAGTGGTTAGAATGATTTCTGAAGGATCGTGACACTATAGACTAGAGTAATGACTGCTGAAAATTCAGCTTTGCGTTCACAGGAATAAATTACATTTTACCATTCAGCATATTGAAATAGAAAATGGTCATTTTCAAATGTAATAATATTTTTCATTATTACTGTTTTTACTATTTTTTTTTTTTTACCAAATAAATGCAGCCTACATGTGTATGTTTTATTTTATTAAAACTTTTTTATTGATGCTTTGCATTATTAAATTGAACTATTAGGTATGAAGTATATTTGTAATATTTCTCTTGCTTCATCAGCAAACTGCTTAGAGACAGTCTAGAATCAAAATGAAATTATCTTAATTTATTAAAAATGTATTTTTAAAAATTACTTTCTTAGTTTATCAAAGCCATTTGACTTTGGGGAATGAATGAACATACATTGTAACTCATTTTTGTCCTCAAATGACTTGTTGAGTCTGTCTGAAAAATTATCTGTTAACTGACAGCACGTGTATAAATTAGACGTAATGGCACCAGGGATTAGCAATTAACATTTTCTTTCAGTTATTTCATGTCTTATCTCTGTGAATGATATGGAATGCTGAGGAGCGCCCTCTCTGGACAGTAGGAAAGAATAATTGAAGTATGGACGCATTCATCACGGTTTTCTCTGAACAGAATTTAAATAAATGGATGACATAGCATGTGATTTTAATCTCTGATGTTAGTGATTAGCGCATGTAGACACACATTATAAACCAGTATGGAGCTGTGAAATCTTCACAAGAATAATGAACAGATTAATAGATGTGTCCCACTTTGGCTAGATAGTTTTTCCTGCAAATTATGGAAATTCTTATATCTTATAAATATCAGTGTCTTCGCTGTGTTGTTAGCGAGTGTTCAGTTTTGTTTGCTAAGACGTGCAGTTGATACTTGAGAGTACTTTTCATGAATAGGGTACAAAAAAGAAGCTGAAACTATAAAGGAAAATACATTTTTTTTGCAATCCCGTTATGTAAATATTGTGTCTCTAAGTATGTTTTTTAAATTTGTTCATTTTCTGTTTTATAGCAATAAACATTACATACAAATCTAAAAAATAAATAGGCAAAATATATATGCAAATCTTTTATAATTTATGTAAAAAGTAAAAAAATAATAAATACACACACACACACACACACACACGTGTATATATATATATATATATATATATATATAGATATGTATTTATTATTTTTTTACTTTTTACACACACAAAAATACATGGAATGTACCTGGTGTATGTACCGTATTGGTGTATGTATCATATTCTGGTTTAGCCTTGCCTGAGCAAACCACAGGTGAGTGTCTATATGTGTGTGTGTGTGTGTGTGTGTGTGTGTGTGTAGAGAGAGAGAGGCCCAGCAGATCATGTCCCGCCACACCACAGGAGTGATAAGAGGGAATAAGCTGTCAGTGGCGCACTGGTCGGACCGTATTGTTCATATTTAGATGGGAGAACAATACAGCACTGTCAGGCTCCTATAGCTCATAATCTGCTGATGCTGACCAAGTGTCAGGTTGATCCATGAGCTGCACCCAGGATTGGCTGTGGCTCCCGCATCCCTAAGCAAAGCCCCTGCAGGAGTGTCAGGGGAAGTACAAATGGGGCTTGCATCTGCTGGACTATAGATAGATACATACATAAAAGAGAGGGTTGAGGAAGACAAAGAAGACAGAGAGTGAGAGAGAATGCTGGGAGGAGACCAGAAAGGTTCAAGTGGTCCAGCTGTGGAAACAAAAGGAAGCGATCGTGAAAGAATCAAAAGGAGAGAATGGAAAAAGAAAGAGTCTCGGGGAATCCTTCACGACACGATTTCACAGTCAACGTTATATTAAGGTCTGACTTGGGTCTGTGGAGCGGCTTGTTTTATGTCAGTGGTACATGAAAAATGTGCTAAAATGGGTCATGGCCGAAATTGTACGAGTATGCGATGTCAGTGTGTGTGATAGATGTAATGATAGTGTTGACAAAGCTAATCTAAAACTAGCTCAGCAAGCTACAAGCTATTTAGAGTGGTTAAACTATAGTCAAGATGCTCTTTTGGAAACTTTGAAGCTGTTTAAGGAAGGAAAATATTTTACAGTATATAACTATCAGAGGATAAAATGTATGTATTTATGTATATGTACATATATATATATACATACATAAAAATGTGTCATTGAAATGTGTCCTTTAATTAAAATTTACACCAAAATACAACTAAAATAGGGCTCTGGGTCATTTTGAAAGATGATCAGTACAAATTATGGTGTAGTCTTGCCAACATTCAAGCATTTTTTAAACAATTCCATTATAATAATATACAAAGGAGAACTCCATTCAGTACTCACGTTCTGTCTGATAGACCATTTTCTGTCTGCAAAATTACAGCTCTTTCGCATCTTATTGCACTTGAACGGACAAATACACACAAAATTATGTCAAAATCCCTGTCTTGATGAATCAGTTAGGTCTTAAATGAATGTAAACAGTTGCGTTGAGCCCTAATCTCGAAACCTCGTAAAACCTCAAATACATACTGGTGAACAGCAGCGTTTTACTAAATATGTTGCAAAAAAGTGCCAACAGAGACTTTGGTGTCATGCAGTGACTTCTGAGAAAGAAAATCAGTTAAGTATTTCTTTAACTGGTTTATTTAAATGAATTGTTTGAATGAACCAATTCACTGAAATGAATCATTTCTAATGCTGCATAATACAGAGAGAAAGGAAGTTTTAGGAGAGTTGTCTATCCATCGGATTTCTATTAAGGCCTCTGTTCTCGTTAAATGAATCAGGCAAGATGAATCCTGGTGCTCTTGACACATGGCCGTGGATCTGAACTGTCTCAAGCAGCTTTTTACAGCCTGAATACATTTATGACGTGCAAATTTGAAGGAGGTACTATTGTTCAGAAAATGGGCCTTTCTGTTCTTTGAGAACAGAAATTATCCGTGATGGTCATGACAGACTGTGATAAAGAGGTCTGGGGACAAAGCTTCCTGTAGCCACTGGACCGGACTGGCCAGACAGAAAGAGAGAGAGAGTTTGACTGTGGCCAGACCTGAATCACAATGGAAGTGAATGAGGCCAAATTTTGGAGGATTTAAAAGAAATGTGAACCTTTTAATTTTATAAAAGCAATTACATTAATTCTTCTGTTAAAACGTGTGTGTTATTTGAGCTGTAATGGCACAAATGCTGTCGACTGAGCTTAACTTGTACTGAACTGAGAATATTCCTTCAAGTTAATGCAATATCAATATCACATTAAAACCACCTACCATGGTCATATGATGGTAAGTCAAGATATGAAATCAAAATTCAGTATTTAGAGAAGCCTATAAAGTTAACTCTGGGCTCGTAGACTTATCTGAAGTGACTAAGGTTCTGTCCCATATTGAACCTTAAGCCCTCGGGATCTTCCTCCGAGTCCACACTTACGTGACACAATGCCGCTTTGACTGTCGGGTAGAAGTCTGCTGTGGGGCTTGCGGACTGGGGCAAAAGTGCGCATTGAAAGCGCACATCGGCCACAAAGGGGAGCGTTCATGAGCACCCCTCTGAACCCTAAAATTACAACTGGGAAACCCTACGGTCTTGTGGACTTTGTAAGTCCGCAAGTGCACATGAATTGTGCTATTTGGGACAGGGCCTAAGGCCTTGCGCTCCTACACTGGGTCCACCTATTTGTTGCGTAATGACTATTAGGTAGTAATCTGCTGTGGACCCCGCAACAGTGGGGGGCTCGTGAGGGTCCTTCTGAGACCCAAAATGACAAACGGCCATTGCAAGCCCTCAAATGAACCATTTGGGATGGCCTACTCCAAAGAGCATCTGGTCTCTTCCCATGATCCTTTTCCCCCTAAACCGCATCACAGCCCGCAACCGACACAGAGCAGAACTCAGTCTCCCTCCATCTGCAGAAATCATTAATCCTTCCCTCAGCACTGTAAGTCATAGAGACAGATTTCACTTTGAGCGATGCGAGTGATCAAAGCAGGCGCTTCACTCTGTGACAGGACTGCAGAAGGCACTGAGGACTCCTCTCTTTAAGAACACTGTACACCTAATCATCTGCAATGTCTGTGACAATACAATTTACATATTTATATTTTCTTTGTCTCTGACAAGAGATGTGTGACAATGTTCTCTCTCTCCCTCACTTTTTCTCTTTCTCAAACACATAAATACATACACCCAATAGCGGAGGCTGGCAACGTCTGTAGGTTTGTTCGTAATGAATTCCTGGTTGCGAAGACACTGAGACGCTGCATTGTGTGTTTACAGGAAATGAGCTGTGGTAGAGAATGTTTGCTGCTTGGAAAGTATTATTACTGTGCATATTTGCGAGGAAAAGCAGAGAAATATCCTCAGCATTCAGTATAAAGAGTTCTTCTAATGACTGTTCTTTCGAGAGCGTCTTGGTATAGCACTTCCTGTTAGGCATCCTATGAGTGTGCTAGTGCTGATTTAAAGTTATACTTGCAACATCGTATCTGGGCTGTCTATCATCATGTGTAATGATCTAGAATATGATGCAGGGCAACAACTCACTGTGCGAGGAAGCCTATAGAATGCAGTCAGAAAGTGCAGTCCTTAAAATTAAAGATATGGGGGCAAAAATGCCCCTATTTGAGTTTATGTCTCATATTTAGATAATATGAGTTAAGCAATCACACGAGTAACGAGTGCAATATTACAAAAGTGCTGTTTTTAGCTATCGAGGGCAAATGCAATACTGATTTTATACAACAGTTCAGTAAATAAGAAGATAATGTGTTATTTTAGACACAATATTGTCTATTTTGTTCAATTTTGCTAATGAAAATTTAAAGACAAAGCAGAACTGTTCGTCTCCACGCAATGCAGTGTTTCATTTCTGAATCCGCGTTTTGAACGAACCGAGTGAAATCAATGAACCATTCATAAAAGACTCGTTGGACTTGAAGCGACGCTGCACAGACTGACCAGTGTATGATATCAAAGTACTTCCAGAGCGATTCAAAAGCAAACAAAGCCATCTGCTCTCTAATCGCTCTTGCGTTACTTTACTGCTTTGATGTCATACATGTCATCAGTCTGTGTAGCGCTGCTTCAAGTACAACAAGCCTGAAGAGAACCATTTACTTAACTCCTGAATGAATCTGCCGTTTGAATGAATTGAACGAATGAATGAATGACTTAAGTCTAATTTTATTTAAATTAGACTCTAAATACAATTTTTTTTTTATTTCCATATTAATTAAAAAAAAATTAAAGATATAGTTCACCCAAAAATGAAAATTCAGTCATCATTTACTCAACCTCATGGTCCAAAATTTTATGTGTAAAAATTTCTCTGTTGAATCGAATAAAATATTTCTTTCTGATGCTACTTTTTTTAATGTCTATTTGATGCTTTACACAATAATGCCTTCAAATTATCTTTTGGGGGTAATTTCTCAGCCAAAATTGACCTGCGATTAAATTGCGATTAATTAGATTAATTAACCGCCATATCATGTAATTATTAGATTAAAAATTTTAAATGCTTGACGGTAAAATATAAATATATATATATAAAACGTTCATTCCATAAAGAATTCCTGGAGTAATTTATTCATGAATCTATATGCCTTTGATTCACTAAAAAGAATCAGTTCATAAGAGTCATTTATTTGTGAATCAGTCTACACTGGTTGTGCTATATGGGTTTGATTCACTAAAAATAAATTGGTTCATAAAGATATTAAGAACCAATATTGAAATCAGTGTTGTTGATTTTTTTTTTTTTTTTTTTTTTAACCCAGCAATACTAATAATTTAAATGTGCTGTTATGTTGTGCTAGCAGAGCTGTTTTGGTGAGTCGTTATGTATACTATATGTTAGCAGTGTTCTGCTTCATAGTGCTGGGAAAGTTGGAGTCTTGTTTACCAAAATGTGTCAGCGATGTGCTGTTGAGTTCTTTACGGATGTTCTAGTCAGGTTCTGTCAGAAATTGTCTCCCTGAAAGCTAATTATTTCTGTCCTTGAGATGTATTTGAGCATCCCCCTCCTTCAAGCGCTTAGCGCGTAATCAAGCCTCTTATCAAGCCTTTCTTGTTGTTCTCAGAGCTACTGTTTAGCCCGCTGCTATTCTGAGAAACAGGTGATTGAGAAGAAGTTTGAGAGGTGCTAGTAGTTCTTTAGGGACCTACAGAGAGCGGTCCCTCTGAGCTGGAAACCCCTTGGCCCTTGCTTTACCGCTGTCTGGCCATGAATGGCAGCGGCGTCTGAGGAAGCAGTTCTGCTAGTGATGAGGCCATAACAACCTAATTACAAGCAGATTCTTTTTGTGTGTAATTACACTGCTAGCTCAGTTTTCATTGTTGACTAAAGGGGTTGTTTTGGCGTGAAAGAGCGCTTTCTTCTTCTCCCCACCCCTCGTTAGCCTTCTTTCTCTGTTTCTGCCTCTCTCATTCCACACAATTTATTACGCCAGCCAACAGATTCGACGGAAACCTCCCAGTATAGGACAATCTGTCATCTCAACATTATCAGCAAGCCACACCGCCTTCCATATTGTGCTACAAGAGCTTCAGCAAATTGCTATTTTTATGAGACATGATAAAGGAAATGCTACCTTATGTTCAAATTTTTTACAGTCTGATGTTGGTGGGCGAAAACGGTTGCGATTTGCCAGCGAAAACATCATGTGTGGCACGAGCGAGCGAGAGAGAGCGAGGGAGGGAGATTTAGGTTCAAAGATATATTTTCTCTTCTATGCATCACAGTCACACTCATCCTGCATTCCATCCAACATTTTAATTATGAAGTTTGATGGAATAAACAGCTGAATGGAAAATGCAAGGCCAGGAAGTTTGATTGTATAGAAGGTGACAAAGGTTGCAGTTAACTGTTTCGGCTTCAGCGCAAGGTCATGGGTGAGTGTAAAATGCAAACACTGAAAACCTCCCAGTGAATGTGAAAGCCCACATAGAAAGAGAGAAAACCAGGTCTTGTTCTGGGTGTAGTCTGCATCTCTCCCTCCTTCTCTCAATCTGTCTCTCCTCCCCAGCCTTGTGCCTGCTTGACAGCCTGGGCAGCACCAAACTGACAGGCCCTCAAACTGCAGCCCAGAAAGCAAGCATTAATTAAGTCATTGCCGGACTGTAATTTCCTTGAGAAGTAAAAAATTCTCACACAAGAAAAGGTTACGGAGACCTTTTCTGTGTCAAAATTACCATGCGTCATGAATATTAATGCCCTTAATGAAGACAACCTTTGCTTCATCAAGAATGTACCAGAGCAGGTGCCATGCTGATAAACTCACTCGTCTGATACTCTCTCTTTCTCCCTCTCTTTCTCTCTTTGCATCTGCTGAAAATAGACAAGCCAAGATTTACTTGTTTAAATCAGCATCTCCCTTCGGGTTTGACTCACCTCATTTTTCCCCCCACATTTTTCCTCTTTCATTCACTTTTGAGAAGCTTGTCCTCTTTGGCGTTCACCTCTTTAAATATGCTGACTTTTAAAGGGAAAGTTGTTTGAGGTTTAGCGATAAGGAATATTTGTTCATAATAGGGTATTTTGTTAAACTTTTGGTCTATTTAATAATGATAAACCCTCAATGTTGGCTATTGGGGTTGACCAGTGTTATTGAACTTGTAGGTGAAGTGTCTTATTTTCGCCAGTATTTTCACTAAGTAGAATTATAAAAAAAAAAAAAAAAAAAAAAAAGACTGTTTTCAGACAGGTTTCCCTGTTTTCCATTCCCAAAAAAACATGTTTTTACATATTTTCAAGATTTTTTATTTTTTTTTAATTTCAGTATTAAGTATATATACATACATACACATAGTTTTTTGGCCATATTGGAATGAACTGAGCAATGTTTTGATGCCACAGTTTTTACACTTTTCAAGGAACCTATGAGTGGCTTAGGATACGTAATGTACAAATAAATAGAACAGGGAATAAATTACACACTATTGGAGCCTGAACCACACAACATCTGAGAAAAATGACTAAAAGGCCATCTACTAGAATAAGAGTAACAGTAACCTGTTAATGGAGGTCCAAATGAACACAATCTATACCACAAAGACTCAGAATAGACAGAAAGCTTCAATTCTGTCATCTCCTCCTCCCTCCATCTTCTCTCCACAATTATAACAAACGAGTCCTAGCACAAACAAAGGTAGAGATCTGTTAACAAACTGCGACTTTAGTCCGACTGCGACTTCGGTGGGAGGCGGCTTTTCTTCTCCAGCTCACCGGCGATCCCCGGCCGTGCCTTTCATTTGACTCTCAGTGTGTGTCACATGTTAATTAGATAAACGTACACATGCGACTCGCCCATTATTCCACACGCCGACAACCAGAACAAAGTGGAGACTGGTGGGAGCACTGCTGATGAGAGAGATGAAAAAACACAACGCCATAGCAAGGGATGACAATTACCAATGGCTTTGAAGTTTTATTTATGAACTTCTCATAGTTCCCTCCTGTGGCTACATGTTAATGTATGATTCTGTGAATGCTTTTAGGACCTTTCCACCTTTTTTGAATTCATACTGAATAGTTTGTTTTGTCTTTGCTTGTTCTGTTTTCATATTTGCCTGGATGTAAATTAGGGCAGTTTTTGAGGTGCTGTCAGTGTGTGTGGGGTCATTTTTCTTTGCTTTGTCTCTCAGAGACTATGGACCTTGGTCAACCCAGACGTCATGTTTAATATAAAGAATAAAGAGGCTGTGAAGTTCTTTACGTTATGTATTATGTATTTTCACAACTGATGCTTTCAGATTCCCCCCCCCGTGGAAATTTTTATATAGACATATTTTTTGAGAAAGATGTTTACAAAACACATGTATCTGAACAATGTCTGAGTAAATAAATAGCTGCTGTGAATCTTTCTAAATGTTAAATCATTACGCCAGGGAATCATTGAATATGAACATCCCTGAATCATTCATTCAACCAATTCATTCATAAATTAATCACATTACTATATATGAGTCATTGAATCATTCACTGTAGCCAAACAAGTGACAAATGACTGTAAGCAAGTGACTTTATTTATGAGTGAGTCATTTGCCATCCAGTACAATCCTGCATTCCAGAACCAGGAGAGGAACCCATGCAAGTGGAAAATATGCGATTTACCCCGGCTGAGCGGCATTGTCAGCTAACCCAGAGATTGTGCTTATATTGTGGTGCCAGTGGAAACGTTATTGACTCGTGTCCAGTTCGACCTCCACATCCCTTGGTGAGTTACATTACCTGTTCCAAAGCTATTTCGTCACTACTTACCACCATTGTAACTCTTACTGCTTCATATGTATCTGTTTAAATCACGGCTCTCTTGGACTTTATATCACCAACTCAAACATGAGAAGAGGACAAGTCAAACCACCTACCAAGTCAAGAACTGGTAAACTGCTCAGCTGAAAAACCATCCATCATTGTGTGGGTCCTGTCAAGCTGCAAGTTGGGTGCCCCCACATAGAAAACATCAAACTCCTGGTTCTGGAGAAATCCACCTTTGGCATTTTGTTAGGGTGCCAGGGCTCAAAAAGCATGATCCCATTCTTTCCTGGAAGAACATAGACATCTTGAAGTGGGGTGACCGTTGCTTCCCTGACTGTTTTCCCAGCCATCCCAGTTCGTGTTTCCAGCGATTCAAGACTGTCTCTATTAACTCCACCTTTATCGAAAGCCCGTTTCGCTGTCACATTTCGGAGGTCCTCAAGAGGCTCTATGAGTACCAGCTATTTCTAAAAGCAGAAAAATGTTCCTTTCATCAGTTATCAATCCAGTTCTTGGGCTACCATATTAGTGCTGAAGGGATCAAAATGGACGAGGGGGAGGTGCAAGCAGTACGCACCTGGTCAACACCTACCTCAGTAAAAGAAATCCAGCACTTCACTGGTTTCTCCAACTTCTAACGACAATTCATAAAGAATTACAGCACCATCACCACTCTTCTCACATCCCTCCTGAAAGGCAAGCAAAAGTCTCTGTCCTGGAGTCCTGAAGCCAACCAGTCTTTTGTCAAAGTCGAAGTCAACTCCTCAAACTGTAGTGGAAGTTGATACCTCGACCATCAGAGTGGGAGCCGTATTATCCAAGCAGCAGGGGAAGCCTTCCCGTCTCCATCCATGTGCCTTTTTCTTCAAGAAACTGGTGGAGCAGAATTATAACGGGAATCTGTAGTTGTTGGCCATAAAATTGGCACTTGAAGAATCGAGACATTGGATGGAGGGATTGTCTCTATTCTGGTGGCCAGGGATGGCACAGGATATCAAAAGGTTCATTGAAGGTTGTTAGGAGTGTGCCATGTCAAAGACCTCTCACCACTTACCACCAGGCAAACTTCTCCCGCTTCCTGTCCCCAATCGACCCTGGTCACACCTAGGAGGGGACTTCATAACTGATCTGCCCCCATTGGATGGACACACATGCATCTTAGTCATTGTTGACAGGTTCTCAAAAGCCTGCCATCTGATTCCATTGGAAGGACTCCCATCTGCTACAAGAGATCAGTCGCTTCCTGAGAACCTTTTGCCATGGCCACCGGAACTCCTGGAACTGCTTTTTTGCCTGGGCTGAGTGTGCCCAAAAAGTCCCTGTGCTAGCCAACATCCGGTTTACCACAAATTCAGTGAGTACTTTGCTTTCAGCCCCCTCTCTTCTAAGGGTCAGTAGAGCCTTTGGAAGAGGGTGAGAGGGTCTGGGACTCATCTCACCTGTTTATCCTGACAATGATTCATACACTCAACCAGTTGTTTCAAAAACACTGCTTTGTTCAGGTACAAGACACATAGTGTATTTATGAGTGAGTCGTTTGAATCATTTACTCATTTGATTTTTTCAAAAACACAGATTCATTCAGGTGCAGAACATATGAATATATTGCTTAATGTGTATACAGTATTTTAATATCTGATGTTTAGGCTTGAGACCCAAATGTTAGAAAAATATATATCAGCACACTTTGAATGCTGCATGTCCAAACAGATTAGAGAATTGCAAGTAACTGTTGTATAATTTGTATTGACAGTGTATTGCCATAATTGAAATCACAAGCAGCGCATTCAGGAGACCTCTCCTGAAAGAGACGTGGCCCATGAGAGCAGAGATGAGCTTTGATTGAGCTCCGTCCCTCAGTCTGGTGTAAAAGGCCTCAGTTCTGTTTACTGTTCTGGCCTGCTGAGCACACGAGTGAGGGCCCTCACCTCAGCTTCAAGCTCTGAGGGGAAAAAAAGTGACATTTGAGGGGCACTTTACAAAACTCGCTCTGCGAAAGATCTTCTGTATCACCTAAAGAGCCTTTGTCAGTCATTGGAAAGCTGTCACCTGGCAGGGAGATACAGCCAGGCGACCGGATGACAGGTTGGAATTAATGAGAAGAGTATGACAGCAGCTGAAGTAGAGATGGGGGGGTAAAAGTGAGAGAGAGAGAGAGAGACGTAGAAAAGGGGTAGAATGGAAAAGAATGGCATGGAGGTCTTTGTTTCTTATAAAGAAATGTGCTGAAGGGGTTATAGACCTGCTGCCGCCATAACACAGAAACGAGGGATGAGAAAGAGGGCAGAGAGAGGACAGAAAAAAGAGAGGGATTGCAGTGGATAATGATAATGGGTTACAGTGTTTCTGGTGCAATATTAGTGTGTTGTATTCCTCCTGGGAACTGGAATCAAACATTCTAATGTCAGTCAAAGTTTCCAAATTCCTACATTTTCATACATTTTGAATTCTCCAGTTAAAGGGATAGCTTATCCAAAAATGAAAACTCTGTCATTATTTCCTCAGCTCATTTCTAAAACTGTATGATTTTTTTCTTCTTTTTAGCAATTTTAGCTTCTTTTGTAGCACAAACAATACATTTTTGAAGAATACCCTGTTGTGAATGAGAACAATGATGATAAACGTGATCGACATGAACTGTGATCCATATTTCAAATCTTCTGAAGCAATATGATAACTTGGGCAAAGACAGACCTTTCAATCATTATTCACTAAAAATTTCAACAGCCACCCTTGTTTCCCATTGCATATTCATGAGAGTTCATGAAAAAGTGTCAGTATCTCCGATTCATGAGTGAATCAGTCAGATCTTTTTGAAGAATCGGCTGATTCATTATGTAATTCATTCACAAATTGCTCTGATCTGGTTCTTGAGTTAACAGCTCACTGCAGTGAAAGACTATCAGTGACTTACTGGTTTTATTTATTTTATTTCTTTTATTGCACAAAAGTGCCATATGGCTTCAAATGACTTGGAATATAGATGTAAATGCAATGGACTACTTTTACGTTATTTTTATGATACTCTTGTGTCTTTTTTGAAACTTGAAAGCTCCAGTCCTCAGTCATTGTAACTGCATAGAAAAAGAACAACCAGCAAGTTGCTCAAAGTTCCTTCTATTGTGTTCCACAGAGGAAAAAAAGTCATATGGGTTTGAAACAACATGGGAATGAGTAAATGATGACAGAATTTTCATTTTGTATGTAATAATCCTTTAAGAACCCAGTTTTCCTGAGGTCTGAGGTAGTAATGATCTAATTTCTGCACTGTCGTTCTTCAGGGCGCCATTCACGAAGCACAACTTGTCAGTCTAAAAAGCGGCGGAAGCTCTTTTCAAAGCCTGACACTCTTTAAATCTAATCAATCTCAAATCGTGTTTCAGCATCCATATAAATGCCTCAAACAGGTTCTCGGTTTAAAAAGCAATCAGTGCATCAAGCAGAAACAGCGCGGCCTGCGTTTCTGCGTGTGAGTGTGCGTTCGCAAGTGTGTTTGTATTGTTGTAACAATTTGTGTAATGCGGATGGGAACACACCTCTCCAAAACAGTAAATGAGTTCTGTCAATGTTTGCGCATCTCAATTAATCAGGGGGAACAATGGCCAGTGGGGCTGGGGGCTGTCAGGGACGGTTTGTTGGCGACACGTCAAAAAGAGACACTGCAGGCTGAAAGACATCTCCACTTTCCCTGGCTCTCAGATTCCTGAAGTCTTTATTTGAGCATGTGTCTAAAATTAAGTGTTAAAATTAAATGAAAGTGAATTAAAATTTACCCTATTTACTTTTCTAATACACATTTTTTATTGTATTGTTCTTGTCACAGTGCATGTTATTCCAAAGGGAAAACAAAAACAAAAAACAGTTTAAAATATTTTATCTGATAGAAATTGAGAGTGAGGGGGGCCTTCAGATATTGTTCTGGACAATGGGGGGCCTTGAATTTAAAATAAATCACTTTTTAAATAATTGACAGATTAATAGACATATTTAAAATAGTTTGTTTAATTAATGTTTTAACTCTTTCCCTGCCATTGACAGAATTTTCCGTCATTTATGACACAACGCTTCCCTGCTATTGATGGAATTTTCCGGAAATCCATGTTTTCACTGTTATATGGTGTTATTACGCATCTCCTGAAAGAGTACAGAATCTCTGGATCAAAACACAGGTGAAGAAGAAGAAGCAGAAACAAGTGATAGAAGCATTGCTTATGCACATGTAAAATAACGCGAACATTAAACAGCATATAAATCAAAACTGAAATGTTGACCCATGAAGAGGTATAGGACTGTGAAGCTTTGGGGGTGTTGATGGAAGCAATGTACTCCATCTATGTTTTGACCATTGTTCTGAATCTGATCCGAATCCAGACAAAATCTTTTACAAAAATGCAATTTTCTCAGCTTTTTGTTCAAAATGTTGCTTTTTTTTCTTTTTTCTTTTTTTTTTTTATGAAACTTACCCACATTCAAATGTTGATTAAAAAAAGAATACATGAAGCCGCTGCTTCTTCTTCTTCTTCTTCTTCTTTTAAAGCAGAGGCTCTGTTCTTTCTTTTGATATATTGCATGTTCAGATATTCATACAACAAAATATTATGGGGGCCATGGAAGTTTTTGAAAATGATAAAAAATGCTGGCGCTGGTTGGCAACTTTTTTAAAAAACGGCTGGAAAAGAGTTAATATACACAAATAAGGTAAGTTATATATTTTATAAATGCAAATTTTAAATACAACTTTCATCAAAAAAAATATCATCTGTCCTTTTGTCAAATATATCCATTTGTCAAATGAGTTAAAAAATGCCATTGGTTAGTTTACTCACACTGATAAAAATTTTCTGCTTAATTTACTTAAAAATGTGATGAATTTTTTTGCATAATTTTATTACGTAGATCAAACAAGACTAGTCTTTGTACAAACTACTTAATTTTTCTGTCTCTTGAAGAAAATTTCCACATAAGTGTTTAGTATTTAGTAATTTAGTCATTTTAGATTTTTTTTTTTTACATTTTTTTGTGTGTAGTTGAAGTTTCCTTTGCAGTACTTTTTACTCAGACATTATAACACTAAATTAAACCATGCTTTTAAAGTGTATGCTTTACTTCGAAACATCTTCTAAGTAAATAATACAATAAATATTGTGTAGACACCATATCTACATAATAGAAGTAATGCGGCACCTAAACACAGAGACCTCAATACTTGGTATACAATACACAATGACGGCAACATTCAATGGATTGTTTTTGAGTATGAATGTGTCACTTTAAGTAGAAAATGAACTCCATATGTCACAAAATGGCAAGTTACTAAACCTAACAACAAAACCAATGATAAAACCTCAACCAAAAAATCAACCTCATTAATTATTCAAGGCCCAGTGCATGATGGGAACACCAGTATCAGAAAAGTTGAGTAGGTTTTACTTAATTTTATAACGTTGATAAGCTTGAATTGAGTACTACTATAGAATTTACTTTGTTTTTTTGAATTCTTGCCTGAGCTAACTTTTTCATGTAGAAATTACATTTGTTTTTTCTGTAGTATTTACTTCACCAGAATCATTTTTATCAGTGCATAAGCAACCAATAACTTTAGACTCCTCACTGATGTGCCACTCAAAGTATATGTAAGCCGGACTGTCATTGGACAGTATGACAGAACGTGTCACCATGACAGCATGAACTTTGTTTGTGTTCAACTTTAGAGCTCCTTTGTTCGGCTTTATGCAGGCCTGCAAAAAATAAATAAATAAAAAATTATTTATGTAAAAAATGTAATTCTAAATTTGGATAAATCTCAGTGATATGCATACTTTACATGGGTCACAGGTGGGTGTATATAAAATATTGCTATGATTAAATACAAAACTCTCACTTATTTCTAGGAAACACAAGCACTGAACATATATGTGCGGCTCATCTGCCGAACACAACAGAAAGTGTCACTTTTAGAATCCCACCACTCGACGACAAAGGAAATTGTCAGGTATGTAACAAGCTATCAAGACTAAACACTTTTTGTTTTCATCACATCTTGAGATTTGTCAAATTGGATCTCGTTACACTAATTAAAATACCTAGGGGATGGAGACTTAACCATGTCAGCAAGACAGAGAGAAGGAGAAAAAAGAAGGAGAAGAGGAGATAAAGATAAATGGCGCATCAGAAACCAATTATCACAGGAAGCAGATTAAAACGGTTTCGCATTTTCACACACAAAAGAGAATGCGAGTCACATTTTACTGATTACACCTTCCATCTCTCTCTCCTCATTCGTTAACGTGTTTGTTAAATCCCCTCTTGTGTTCATTAGCTTCTTCGTTTAGATGCTGCCGACATTTGTTCTCTCACCACTGTTTGTCCAACAAGATCTGCCTCCTACCAGTTTAAAGGCAGAGAGATCCTGTTAGCAGTTATTCAGTTCGGCTCTGGGCCTCAGCAGAGATCACACATTGGGGTGACACCAGTGAAACTGATAAAGCTATCTGTCAGTGGAACCTGAGGAACCAGATTTAGCAAGTACTTACGACATGTTAAAATATTTTCATGAATAACAATTATATGCCAAAATATCACTTCTGTTGCATGTTTTCTCCTCTCTCTGTCTTCAGTTTACTTTATCTTCATCTTCTACTGCAGTATTTGTTATTACAGTACTCTAGTATAAGGAGTTCCTTTTATAAATTTTTTCAGCATATTTATATAAGCAGTATAGAGGGCAGAAAATTATGGTGAGAAAGGGATTAATGAGCAGAATTCGAACCTGCATCGTCCACATGAGAACCACAGCTCAATGGTAGTGCACTAACCACTGGGCATGTACAGTTAGCATTTCATATTCATAAAATAAACCAGATGGAGATTGTACATCTGCTTCATAAATGGCAGCTTGCCAAAACAAAACAAAAAATAAATTAATGTACATGAAATATTGATTTGAGTTGAAATAATTGTATTACGTGACAATAAAGAGAGAACAGAGTAAAGGAAGGGTCTGATTGACCAATCCGAATACAGAATTCCAGAGTGCCTTTGCTAACATTCTTGACCATTCTTTGACCATATCACAATTATTAAAGTAACTATTATGATAATCATCACCAAATAATTGTTTATTTAAAGTATCAGTAGCAAAACTTTATGCAAACTGAAGGGAACCTGCACCTGTAGTTAATGTAGTCTCTTTCAAGATACTCAGCTAAGAGAAGCATCCTAGATTAATGGAGACTCTTTCTGGAGTACTTACCTGAGTGGCCTGCCTTTGAAGTCCTCAGCTGGTGCCAATGTGGGGCTCCCTTTTAGCTTGTGACAGATTGACTCTATTTTCAGTTGCGATGAACTGTTACGGCGAGAGAGAAGTTTCATTTTGATGTACAATCCAGGGCTCCAGACTGTGACAAATGCTACAAAAAATGTGTGGCAATAATGTAAAGTCTAGTTAGTTGAGACAATTTTGTGCATGCCCATATAAACAGTTTCATCAGATATCATTTCGTCATAGTGCGAGTCATTGTTTCTTGCACACTGAACGACAAACTCAGCATGAGCCATGATGACTGATTCACAGACAAACGACTTTTAATGAGTTCATTTCAATGAGTCGGTCAAAAAGCGGTTCACTCAGTCAGTGAATCGTTCAGAACCTTTCCTTATTTCACAATTGAATCGACTCCCTCACTGAACCGCAAATCATTTTCAGTTATGTCTGATTCAAAATGAAGTGGGAAATGTTTCTGCATATAATATAGGCTGAATCCCAAATGGCACCCTAAACCCTCACGGTCTTCCTCTGAGTCCGCACTTTCATGACGTAATGCTGCTTTGACTGCCGGGTAAAGTCCTCTGCGTAGCTCGCAGACTTGCGGGCTCAGCTGAAGTACGCATCAAGGGTGCAAAGGGGGCACTTGTGAGCACCCTTCTGAAACCTAAAATGATAAAAGTAACACCCTACGGTCTCGTGGACTTAACGGACACACGTACGCGGCAGCCATTGTAAGTCCACAAGACTGAAAGTGCATAGAAGTGTGCCATTTGGGATTCATAGACTACTTTAGGTTTGTGACTTGTGTGATTAAAGATACTATAATGTTGTTGGCATAAATTAATAATGATATTCTAAAAACACAATTTTATGTAATAAAATATTTTACAAAACTATTATCTGAGTTTGTAAGGTGGAATTGACTTTAACAGAAACCTTGTTTGGATAACATTGAAACTATAATCTCCACAAGATTTTACTGTTTTTTTTAGGGCTGGGTATTGACACAATTTTCACGATTCGATACGATTTCTATTCACATGCTTGCAATTCGATTCGATTACAATTTCGATTCGATGTCGATTATTTTGGATGTAGTATATAAGATACAGTACATGGCAAATTTTCTAGAGGAAAAAAATCTCTCAACTAATGCTGTAAACTACACATGGGAGTCAGTTGGTACTACTTTACTATAATAATGAAGGTTAAAATTAACTTATTCATATACAAACACTTAAATTACACTCAATTATGTTTTTTTTATAATAAATAAAGTTTAGAATTACATAATCATATTTCTACTCCAATTCGTTTTTTTTTTTTTTTTAATTCGTGGCTGTCATAACTGATTTATTCAAATGATTATATTATAATGAATATGTAATGGTGCATAGCTATATTTATCAGAATGCTGCTTTCTAGAGTTGACTAATGAGTTTATGGTCACTGAATATGTTTTTCTGAGGTAAATGTAACATTACGTGACATTGTTTACAAGCTGTTTTATTGACGTCTTTCTGAGGTTGAAACACTGATTGAGCTATTACACGAGACATGATACGGATTTCGGTAAGTTGTACTGTATTTTAACATACCTTCAGATGTTTAGTCATGTTTATTTCGTGCTGTAACTGGTATTAAAGCGGAGGAGAGGATGTTCACATGCACTCCGTTGCCGCTTCTCTTTAGCTGAGGCGCTAAAGTGATTTGTCACGTCACATTAAACAGTGCCAAAATGGTATTTATTTTTTGAATCTCATAATAAGATGGACATCATTTGAAAACTGAGACTTTGCTTCATATCAAAAGTAACAAAGCACAAAGATTATTGTGATTTATTGGATGGGAGGCGCGCTACATGTTCTGTTCATTCATTCAACTGAAAACAGTCTAGACTAATCGATTCATAAGATTTAAGAATCGATATCGTTCGTAAAAATGAGAATCGATTAAAATAGAGAAATCGATATTGTTTACCCAGCCCTACTGTTTTTATTTAAATAAGCAGAAATATTATTACAAAAAAAGAGTGACAGCATCAAATTGGAACAAATATAGCCTATACATAATACATGTAGAAAAACATCCTAATTTATAAGAGGTTTTTGTGAAGAAATTAATGTTTTTGTTCACAAGGACTCATTAAATCAATTAAAAGGCACAGTAAAGACAATAGTAATTTTAAAAGGTTTCTATTTCAAATAAATGCTGTTCTTTTGAACCTTTTATTCATCAAAGAATACTGAAATTTCCACGAAAATGTCGAAAGCAGTAGTTTTCAACATTGATAATAAGAAGAAATGTTTCTCAAGCACCAAATCAGCATATTAGAATGATTTCTTAAGGATCGTGTGACACTGACGACTTGAGTAATTTATTCCATCACAGGAATAAATTACATATTATTACAATTACTGACCCAAATTTTTGAATTGTAGTGTAACTCAAATTATGTAGTTTATATACTAAATTGTTAAAAGCTAAAGTAAGAAGCTATGCAGCCAATTAACTGAAACACTTCTAAAAAACTTTCTTTATCGAGCGATTTTGTCAACTATCATAGTCATTTGACTCCTAAATGTTTCATTTTAGGAGTCAGTAACTTTCTTGTCATTTTTAAAGGGGAAAAAAGAGAGAATTCAGATCCCTCCATTCAAACCAGAAGCAGAAAAGGCCAGGAATATCAGAGCTAGAGATACCCACCAACCGTTAGAAGTGGGATCAAAGCGATGGAGAAAAAGTGTATGAAAAATGTGGGGAGGACGGGAAGACATGGCTGGGAGGGGGAATCCTCATCCTCTTGTCCCCGTGGCCTGATTCTGGCCTGTGGATGACCTCTCATTACACCCTCTCTTGCGTCCACTTACTATCTCTCTCCACACGTTGCCATGGAGAATAGGATCTTACTCATACCACACTTACCTCTCTCTCTCGCTCTCTTATATTCACTCTTTTTTGCACTATAGAGTGGGGCCATAAAAGCAACCGCGCCCTGGGCTCCCCGTCTCCTATTGGTAAAAAAAAAAAATCAACCTGATCTCACACTGTCGTGCGGTGACAGCATTTGATCGCCCCACTGTTTCTCTCTAGTTTAGGCTCTGTGTGGACAAATGATTAGATACAGATGCTCAGCTGAACTACATGGGGGAGCATGACCGTTAAATGTGTTTGTTTAAGGCTGTGTTTTGCATATTGTGTGTGGGGAGACGGGATGATAGAAAGAGGGAGGATCTGAAACATCATTACAGAACTATATGAAGCTGGGCAGGGACTGAGAAAGCCAATGGATTTGGTTATTTGTCATTTAGCAGATGCTTGTTGTCCAAAGTGATTTACAGTAAATGTAAAGGAGCACTCCTCTGATAGCCCTCAACCACCAAAAGACTGTAGGGCCCTATGAAATCTGTTTTACTTAAATTTGTGCTGGTTCTTGCGCCAATAATTTGCTGCATTTGAAAGCTTAAAAAAAAGCTGCTTTGGAAGGATGCATTCCAAGGTAGGAAGGCATCAAGGCTTGTCCGAATCCAATGTTAGCTTCACTTCCTGTCTCCTGAGAAAGCCTTCATCTGATGGATTTTTGAAGGCAGCATAGATGTATCCTTTGCTGCCTTTGATATCCCACAATCCTGTGCTTGACATTGTGTGACAGTTGAGCTAAAACAAAAAGATGGCATCTGAAAGTTGTGGTTGGTGGTCAGTTTGTGTGTGTTGCTATTTTGCTGTAGATCATTAAACCATTAGGCTGCCTCAAAAGTGGAAGGTCCAAAATCAGTTACCTTCATGTGCAAATGCTGCCAACAAAGTCATTTTAAAAACAAAGTCAATTTAACACCTAAAGTTATTTGATTCAGTGTTTTTATGCCATCTTAAAGGGATAGTTCACCCAAAAATTAAAAAATTCTGTCATCATTTACTCACCCTCAGGTTATTCCAAACCTGTATAAATTTCTTTGTTCTGCTGAACATAAAGGAAGATATTTTGAAGAAAGTTTGTAACCAGGCTGCTTTGGGGCACCATTGACTTCCATAGGGAAAAAAAAAAATACTATGGAAGTCAATGGTGCCCCAGAACTGTTCAGTTTCTCACATTCTTCAAAATATCTTCCATTTTGTTCAACAGAACAAATAAATTTATACAGGTTTGGAACAACCTGAGGGGGAGTAAATGATGACAGAATTTTCATTTTTGGATAAACTATCCCTTTAAGCAGCTTTTTATGCAATGGTCAGATGTTATAATATATCAAAGTCATGGCAATTCAGTTCACACATATGACATTTGCAAAACAAATAAATGGTTGGCATAAAGGGAAAACAAAATAGCCTTTGTGCAGTTCAACATTTGGGATCAGGTATCATTTTCCTAAAGTTTTGATAAGGTTTAGCCTGTGATTGTTTGAAAATGTGTGCTCCGGGACCAGTGTTGGGAGTAACTGCTGTACCTGTAGTTAAAAATTGACTAACTTTTTTTCAGTAGTGTGACATTAGTTTGGTGGTTTCAGTGAAGCTTTTCTATTAACGAGAAATGGTATTGTGTGACAAAATGTATCATGGCTGTTTTTTGTCACATTGTCTTGCAGTTAGTACCAAACAACACTGGAGCCCATTGACATCCATTGTATGGATTAAAAAAACACAAAAAAACACAGAGAGACTGTATCAAAATATCTTCTTTTATGTTCCGCAAGAACGGCAGAATTTTCATTTTTGGGTGGATTTTTTTTTTTTTTTGTATCATATAATAACTGCTCTAATTACACTACCTTTCAAAAGTTTGGGGTCGGTAAGATTTTAAATGTTTTTGATAGATATTTCTTATGCTCACCAAGACTGCAGTCATTTGATCATACTACAGCAAAAACATTAATCATGTTAAAATATTAGTACAATTTCAAATGTTTTCCATTTCAATTAATTTGAAAATTTACAGTAATTCATCCCTGTGATGGCAAAGCTAAATTTTCAGCATCATTACAGTGTCACATGATCCTTCAGAAATAATTCTAATATGCTGATTTGGTCAAGAAACATTTCTTATTATTATCAATGTTGAAAACGATCATGCTTCTAATGTTATTGTGGTATTGTCAAGATACTTTGATGAATAGAAGGTAAAAAACAGAATTTATTTTAAATAGAAATGGAATGCATCCTTACTGAATAGAAGTATTAATTTCTTCACAAAAAGAAAAAAAACTTTACTCACCCCAAAATTTTGAACAGTAGGATATATATTCAAAAATGTGTTGCTATCCTTTATAGCGTCAGTGTAGCTTGCTAGTTTGTAGCTTGTCGTGTTGCAAACTACTTTTTCAAAAAAACAAACCAAAAAAAAAAACTACTTCACCTTGTAGCATTTTTAGTCTTAGCCTCTCTGACAATGTCTAACTTCTGGGAACAATTTTGTCTCCAAAGTGTAGTTAAATAAAGCTCTATTCATGTACACACACACACACACACACACACACACACACACACACACACACACACACACACACACAGAGTGGTACTCAGAAGACTAAAGAAAGGTCTGATAAAAGGTTCTACTACAAAGAGTGCAGGTAAAAAGCTAAAATATATGGCCAGTAGTTCACTCTAAGCAGAAATTAATTACGTAACCTATTGCAGAGTGCTTCAAAAGTTCACTGTGCATGAAAAAATTACTATGTGCTACCTTCACCTTTATGGGATCGTAAAAATTATACTGTTGTACTTAAATTTTTTAATAAAGTGACAGAACATTTATTAAGACTGGCATATGTTGATAATCTAAGGAACAGGCATCAAGTCTTAAAACGCAGTCTGAGGCTGGTCTAGTGTCGCTTTTCAAAGGTCAATAATATTTTTATAATACACCTTTAATGGTTTCTCTTCTTGTCAGGGACTTCCTCAGGATGCAGAGTAGGGCACAGAAATGAAAAGCACAATCGTTAAATGATCTTCCAAATGAGGAAAGTGTAAAATATGACCCAGATATAATATGGCAAGGCTCAAAGAAATGTCTGCAGACAATGTGTGATATACAACGTGGTGTGTGTATGTGTGAAATTATGATGTCCAGCAAAGGAATGGAAGGTCTGTGTTGTGATCAGATGAGGTTTGGTGCAGATCAGAGCTCGACCCGTCTCCTGTGGGATTTGAGCGTCCTAGTGTCATCTGAGGAACGAGTACAAACTACACTTGTTGTTGGGTGACTCAATAAGATGCAAGATTGGAAAATCCTCTGTATGCCATATGAGATCACAGGATCAGAGACTGTTTACATGGTGTTTAATCTATGTCTGTACTGTACAGTGTACAAACTGGTTGAAAATGTGCTCTTTGTTTTTATTGTTCTTTCATGAATATGAATAGTCAAGTCACCTTTATTTATATAGTGCTTTATACAATACAGATTGTTTCAAAGCAGCTTTACAGTGAAAATAACGATTCAATGATGTGAACAGAATTAAATTCTAAGAAGACAATAATAATCAGTCTTTAATCAGTTGAAAGTTCAGTGTTGATTCAGAATATGCTAATTTTATTTGTTTCTATTTCTATTATTTAAGTACTGTTGTTGAAATACGTATTGTTGTGCAGCACAATTTCAGGTTGGCTGGAAAAACGTTTTTACTGTGTGGAGGAAAAATATTTTACCTCATAAAACTGGGATGCTACAGGTTAAAAGCATCAGAAAGTGTCAAATATTCAATGAAAACTCAATGAATGTGGAGACACTGTGATCACACTCCTCTAAAATATTTAATAACGTGGCTCGGCTAAGGTTGGATTGTTATTTGTGCATGAGCAGAGACGTGTTTAGCACAGAGCAGTTTAGATGCAGCGCAGCCCCTACAGCCGAATGAAGCCCTGCGCCCACAGACATGCCTGACTCTCCCATCAGGCCTTGCTGCCTGCGTCTGACAACACTCCAGCCTGTTAAGGTCAAGACCAACAGAGTGTCAGCGAGGATGATGATGATGTATTTTTTGACTCTCTCGTTTTTTCCTCCTGTCTACTCGACTTTATACTTTCTCCTTGTGCCAGTGTCAGCGGTCCATCTGCCCGCTGCCGACTCAAACCCCGGCACGGGTGCGGTGATCCGTCTGAACCCTGTTCCCAGCGACCCCCCCTCTTCCTCCGCCAGCCTGCCATCGTCGCCCCCCCTTCAAAGCCGCAATTGTGTGAACATGAGAACACACAAATACACACATATGCCACCAAACTCATGTCAGGTAAACCACAACAATTACAATCTCACAGTCATAATGAAACGGTGACAAAATTATACCCTCCGATCCCCCTGAGAGTCACAAGATTTTAATATCTGACATTTCTGCACATTGACACATGTGCGGCAGCATCTGCTGCCTGGCTGTGAAATCCGCTCTTCTACGGTGTCTGTCTATGAGTGGGTGTGTGTGTGCGCGCGCTTGTTTCTGTAAATATATATACATATGCAATTCTGGAGGAATTTCAAGATTTGTGCATGTGGTCCATTTGTGCATGTACGGATGTACAACCTAGTGAGCTGCTTAGGATACCTCATTTTGGACACATTCTATGTATCTTTCAAAAAGAAGAAAATCCCAGAATGCATTGCGATTAACTTAGTTTAAAAAAAATCTAAATTTCTCAGTGTTTCTTTAGCATTATTTATACACCACTATAGTATTATTAATATTTTGAAATAGGTTTCGTTTTTTTATATTTTCAGTTTTCATGTTTTCATTTAAATTTTAGTTTCATTTTAGTAATTTTGTTATGTGCTTTCGTCATTTTTAAGTTTTTATATATTTCTATTTAACTTTAATTTATTTTATTCCACCTTTACTTTTAGTAAGTTTTTACTTCTAACAAGTTTGTACTTAAACTTATTTATTTTTTCCATTAATACTTTTCCGTTTGCCAGGTAAAAATTCTGTTTTTCATGTAATATTTATATTTTATTTTATTAAATATTTGTTTCAATTACTGAGAACTTTTAATAGTTTTAGGCCCCGTTTACACTAGTGCGTTTTCGTTTTAAAACGCATAAGTTTTGCTACGGTTACGCCTGTCGTTTACACTACTCCGGTGTTTTCGAACCTCGAAAACAGAGACTTTTGAAAATGCTGCAGAGCCCGTTTTAGTTTGAAAACGGCAGGATTGCGTTTCAGTGTAAACGGACCAAAATGCAGACTTTTGAAAACGATAGCGTGGCTGCCCACGTTCGCTTTGCGTATCCTTGACGACTGTGTAAACAATAACATGGAGACTGAACTGCAATCTTTGCTGGCTTTGTTGTAGTTTTTAGCAGCCATTGTGCAGTTAAACTCTGCATTTTTTTAAATACTGCAGCTACATACATAGCAAAACGCAACTGTTTACACCTGTATGCGCATGCCCAGTGTGCATGAACGGTCATGTGACATGCGTTTTCGGTTGTGTAGTGTAGACGGAGATCGTTTCTGAAATCCTGTGGAAACGCCAGTGTAGACGAGGATCGTTTTCATTTTAAAACGAAAACTAGTGTGAATGGGGCCTTAGTTAACACTTAATACTTATGTTTTTATTTTAAAAAATACAATTATATAAATAAAAAAGGGTTTTTTTACCCAATATTTGTGTACGAGTATGTTACTGTTAGCTTAGCATCATGCTATTTGACATTTAGGATACATTTACGCAACAATGATGTACTAAAAACGGAAAAGTTTTTCCTTTGTGTTTATCGCGTACAGACGACAATTTGTCAAAATGATCCTTGTTTACATGGGGCAGCAAAAATTACTAAAAACGCTGTATTATGCATGCCAGGCCAGTAGTTGGCAATGTTACTTTATAAAGAAACACTACACACCTAATTCGACTTTTTGTAGTTTACATGGAGACGATAATGGTGTCTTTTTCAAAAACTTGGACTTTGAATCCCATTTTCAAAATTTTTCAGGCCCCCAAAACGCCGTTGTTGTGTAAACAAGCGGCCAAAATGCATAACATTTTCTGTTTTTAGTTGAAAATGGTGTTGTGTAAATGGCCCCTAATTCACAAAGTGACTTGCTTTAAAAGTATACGCTATATATCACTTCATGCATTCCCTTGGTATCTAACCCATGACCTTGGTGTTGTTAGCATTATGATCTAATATTTGTGTTAACAGAATGCTAATGCTAATGGAGAACTCCGTTTGAAAATGGTTATGGGGATTGCTATTATTTGTATAGTGTTCCAAATTGGTCAGGATGCTATCTTAGAAGGCGGCTGCCTATGTAGGCAGTATGCGGCATGACAGCTCACTAGCTCTAGGAACATGTGCACCTTATGTGTTTGTCTATTTGTGGCTATGTGTGTGAGCGCTACATATAACATATCAGTGTGTCTACACATAATTAGACCTCACCAACCAAACCAGCAGTCAGACTGCCAGTTGCTGGGATTGAATGAGCGAGACACTGGGCTGAGCAGTAGAGTTCCATAAACACCTCTGGGTTTGAGTCTAAGTGTTTGAGACTGCTGCCTTAGGGTGACATGAGCGTGTGTGATTCTGAGTGGGAGCCCGGAGCTAAAGGCTGAGGGCGGCATGAAAGATACGCTGGCGTCTCCCTTCCGCCACAGGCTGCACACTTTCCCAGTTCTCCCCACAGAGCAGCCTCACTCTTCCCCTGCAAAGCTGTCAGTGCCACTTCAGCGATGCCGCTTGTCTTTGTTCCAGTCAGACGAGGATGATACAGATGAGAAGATAGATAAGATAGACTGCAGGCTGGAGAGGAAGTGTCGGCCGCTGTTTGGGAGTCTGTGGCTTGAAACGCCTCGTGCGTGGTTTCTGGTGGCGCGGAGGAAGTGCTAAATTGAATCTGTGCTCTGTGTAGTGTGAACTACTTGACGTATCTTAACGTCTTAACTCGACGCCCTCTTGCCAACTCGACACATCAAAGACGTCCTCACCTCTTGCATTATAAAACTATTTCAGGCCGATGTAAGACGAAGGGCCCTATATATACACACAATCAGTAGTGGTGTAGTAGAGTGATGGTTAGATGCAATAATAACAACTATAACAAATATAATAATAGACCAAAGAGAAGGCTGCATAAATTGGATCCGAGTATATCTTGGTCACATGCAAAGAAAAACAAGCAGAATCATGCAGGAAAAAATCTACTGGACACATTAGGGATAAGGGCTCTTTTTCATATACATTATTTATACGTTTCATATATATGAACTGAAATTTATATATGTTCATGTGTGTACACTTACCGGCCACTTTATTAGGTACACCTTGCTCGTACCGGGTTGGACCCCGTTTTGCCTTCAGAACTGCCTTAATTCTTCATAGCATAGATTCAAGGTGCTGGAAGCATTCCTCAGAGATTTTGGTCAATATTGACATGATAGCATCACGCAATTGCTATCATGCCAAATGTGCTCTATTGGATTGAGATCTGGTGACTGTGGAGGCCATTTAAGTATAGTGAACTCACCGTCATGTTCAAGAAACCAGTTTGAGATGATTTGAGTTTTGTGACATGGCGCATTATCCTGCTGTATGTAGAAGATGGGTACACTGTGGTCATAAAGGGATGGACATTGTCAGCAACAATACTCAGGTAAGCTGTGCCGTTTAAATGGTGCTCAATTGGTACAAAGGGGCCAAAGTGTGCCATGAAAATATCCCCCACACCACAAGTCCGGAACACACCAAGCCGACGCCGACGAACTAGTGGCGACGAAAGCAGACTGCGGGGTTGGCTCACATCGGCAGCGTCTGGGTCCAAAGTTGCCCTGACACACCAAACCGACGTTTGACACCTGACAGCCAAGTAGTATATCCGTTCTGCGCCTGCATAAGAAGAAATGCCTTTCCGTACCAGCAGGTGGCAGTAGCTAACAGCCAATCAGAATGGTCAGATATCCCGACTGACCGACGAGCTCCAACGCCGATTCAACATGTCGAATCGGCCGAAAAAAGCCGACAAGGACCAACTTCAGCCGACAGTGTGGAACACACTGAGAAAACTGAGAACAAAAACTGCCCAACGGCCGACCGTCAACTTGGTGTGTTCCGGGCTTTACACCAGCAGCCTGAACTGTTGATACAAGGCAGAATGGATCCATGTTTTCATGTTGTTTACCCCAAATTCTGACCCTACCATCTGAATGTTGCAGCAGAAATCGAGACTCATTAGACCAGGCAATGTTTTTCCAATCTTCTATTGTCCAATTTTGGTAAGCCCATGTGAATTGTAGCCTTAGTTTCCTGTTTTTGGCTTGCAGGAGTGTCACCTGGTGTGGTCTTCTGCTGCTGTAGCCCATCTGCTTTGAGGTTCAACATGTTGTGTGTTCAGAGATGCTCTTCTGCAGACCTTGGTTGTAACGAGTGGTTATTTAAGTTACTGTTGCCTTTCTATCAGCTTGAACCAGTCTGGCCATTCTCCTCTGACCTCTGGCATCAACAAAGTATTTTCACCCACAGAACTGCCGATCACTAGATATTTTCTCTTTTTTGGACCATTCTCTATAAACCCTAGAGATTGTTGTGTGTGAAAATCCCAATAAATCAGAAGTTTCTGAAATGCTCAGACCAGCCCATCTGGCACCAACAACCATGTCACATTCAAAGTCACTTAAAGGATTAGTTCACTTTAAAATGAAAATTACCCCAAGCTTTACTCACCCTCAAGCCATCCTACAGTAGGTGTATATGAATTTCTTCTTTCAGATGAACACAATCAGAGTTATATTAATAAATATCCTGATGCTTCTAAGCTTTATAATGGTAGTGAACGGGACCAATGAGTATAAACCTTAAGAAAGTGCATCCATCCAAAGCAAAACGTACTCCACACGGCTCCGGGGGGTTAATAAAGGCCTTCTGAAGCGAAGTGATGCGTTTGTGTAAGAAAAATATCCATATTTAACAAGTTACAGTGGTGGTCAGAATTATTGGCACCCTTGGTAAATATGATCAAAGATGACTATAAAAATAAATCTGCATTGTTTATCCTTTTGATCTGTAATTCATAAAATTAGCAAAAAAACTAACCTTTCATTGAAGGAAAAGAATTGAAAGTGGGGGGAAAATCACATTACTAAATAAATGTTTTTCTCCAAAACATGTTGGCCACAATTATTGGCACCCATTTATTCAATACTTTTTGCAACCTCCTTTTGCCAAGATAACAGCTCTGAGTCTTCACCTGTAATGCCTGGTGAGTTTGGAGAACACCTGACAAGAGATCAGAGACCATTCCTTCATGCAGAATCTCTACAGATCCTTCAGATTCCCAGCTCCATGTTGATGCTTCTTCTCTTTAGTTCACTCCACTAATTTTCTTTAGGGTTCAGGTCAGGGGATTGAGACAACCATGGCAGAAGCTTCATTTTGTGCTCAGTGACACATTTTTGTGTTGGTTTTGATGTTTGCTTTGGATCATTGTCCTGATGGAAGATCCAACCATGGCCCATTATAAGATTTCTAGCAGAAGCGGTCAGGTTTTGTTTTTTTATCTGTTGGTATTTGATAGAATCCATGATACCATGAATCTTAACAAGATGTCCAGGACCTCCAGCAGAAAAATAGGCCCACACCATTAAAGATCCAGCAGTATATTTAACCGTGGGCATGGGGTACTTTTTATCCATGTGTGCACCAAACCCATCTGGTGGGTTTGCTGCCAAAAAGCTCTTTTTTTAGTTTCATCTGACCATAGAAGCCGGTCCTGTTTGAAGTTCCAGTCTTGTCTGACAACTGAATATGCTGGAGATTGTTTCTGGATGAGAGCAGAGGATTTTTCTTGAAACCCTCCCGAACAACTTGTGGGGATGTAGGTGCTGTTTGATAATTTTTTTTAGGCTTTCTGAGACTCAAGACTCAACTAATCTCTGCAATTCTCCAGCTGTGATCCTTTGAGAGTCTTTGGCCACTCAAACTTTCCTCCTCACCGCGCATTAGGACGATTTAGACACACGTCCTCTTCCAGGCAGATTTGTAACATCTTTAGTTGATTGGAACTTCTTAATTATTGCCCTGATAGTGGAAATGGGGATTTTCAATGCTTTAGCTATTTTCTTACAGCCACTTTCTATTTTGTGAAGCTCAGCAATCTTTTGTTGCACATCAGAACTATATTCTTTGGTTTTACTCATTGTGATGAATGATTAAGGGAATTTGGCTTTTGTGTTTCCTCATGTTTTTACTCCTGTGGAACAGGAAGTCATGGCTGGACAATTTCATGTTCATGATCACCCTGGTGTGCTAAAAAAAATGTAAATATGAATGGGAATATACTTCAGAGATATTTACTCATAAAAAAATTCTAGGGGTGCCAATAATTGTTAAAATTATTAAGTTAAAAAAATATTTAACTTACGAAGAAAGTGTAAAAGTCTCGCAGTTCAAATGCATACGCTACATCCTACGCCTTCCCTATTCAACTTACGAAAAAATGCTTAACTGACGCAACGCTTAACTGACGTGACGTCCAGAGGCTTGTGGAGTACGTTTTGCTTTGGATGGATGCACTTTCTTCAGCTTCATATTCATTGGTCCGGGTTCACTGCCATTATAAAGCTTAGATGCGTCAGGATATTTATTAATATAACTCCGATTGTGTTCATCAGAAAGAAGAAAGTCATATACACCTAGGATGGCTTGAGGCTGAGTAAAGCTTGGGGTAATTTTCATTTTAAAGTGAACTAATCCTTTAAATCACCTTTCTTCCCCATTCTGATGCTCAGTTTGAACTTCAGCAGATCATCTTGATCATGTCTGAGTTGCTGCCATGTGATTAGATATTTAACAGGTGTCTCTAACAAAGCGGCTGGTGATATTACACACATTCATTTAAATATATTTTCAATATATTTATTTATATAATTATTTACCTATAGACACGTATACGAAAACCACAAAAGTTTTGATTTTCCTCTGGACAGGTCTTATCTCTTCAAGTGTACAGGGTGAGCCAGGACCACCACTGTTGCCCCCTCAAAAAGGCACAAGAACGTATTTTTATTTAGTCTCACCTGAGCTTCTTAGGTAACACAAGGTGTTTACTTTAAATCCAAGAGCCGTTTTAAATGTAAAACATGCTCTAAACGCGTAGTGCTACATGATAGTTTCTGTATTTTAGTGAACAGAAAATCTTTTGTCTTGTGAGGAAGCATTAATTTATCTTTGCAGTGGGCCTTGACTGCGGTAATTGTTGTGTGAGGGCAGGCGGTGTGCCGAGTCAATCGCTCTCTCTCTCTTTCTCACTCTCTCTTTCAGGCACATAGATTCACTCTTTCCGACACGCGTGTGCATGCAAGAATGAGTCAAAATGACTTATCCAGCGGGGGATGTATTAACACTTCATATCCATAAACTCAAACCTGCAGCATGTCATGTCGAGCACATCAGTCAGAATAGAGCACCAAAACAAAATAAATATTCCAATTTCAGGACCAAAATGGCTTTGAAAGACCTAAAGAGAGTATTAATAGTGAAGGCATATCATATTAAAGTACCCTACAGCTTCTGCGTGTCTTTGTGTTTGCGGTGTCTTCCTGGAGAGCATCTGAAACCCTTGAATTGTAGGACTGAATGAAACGATGAATGTGAGTGTGTTTGTTTGATGCTTTGTTTTCTCTTTATGTGGTGCATAAGGCAATTTGTGAGTTTCAGTATAGCCAAGTACAGCCTACGCTTACAAAAAGTCACCATGGTAACCATAGTTTCCATAAAAATATCATAGTTACCTTTACTACAGTTAGTGTTTTTACATTAAAACTGTGGTAAGTCGATATTAGCCACTACTAATATCACAAAAAGAAATTTCAATTGCAGAAAGACTACTATTTAAATGAGATCCCATATGAATTTAATATGAATTTACAGAAATAGTGACTGTAAAAAACTGGTATTTTGGTATAACCATTATACTTCAGAATTGTGGCGTATTTCAGAGGAAAACGGGATGTTGGATGATGCTAGATTGTAAAAAGTCTCGCTATATGACACCAAAATAGACTTGACTTTAACATGCTACTTTTTTGTAATTGTAAGGTTTAAGTGACTGACGGCATGATTTAATAAACAAATAATTGTTAAAATATTTAGCATTTTTACAAATTCATGAATTATTGTATTAAGAATGAACTTTCTGCCTAAACTCTATTCATATTTCACTTCTGTCAAGCGACCAATAACATCTTCCTAAGCATTGCCCATAATCAAAACCCTCATGCGGTCATGATTCTTCATAATCAACCGAAATACTCTGACATCCCTTTTTCGCTTTCCCCAAATTTCTCTCTGAATCTCCCCGTGAGCTCGCAGCAAACATCTCGGGAGTGTTTTCCACTGCTTGTGCTATTGAGGCTAAACAATTTCACTGCACTAATTGGCCAATGTCAGGCGTGACACTAGGATAAACAAACGCTGCTCAGGAAAACTGAGACAAATGTTGGCTAATTAAACTGATGGGGGAGAGAAAAAAGCTGACAAAAAATTAGAAAAGAGGAAGAAAAAAATCCCACCATGTGAGGCAGGCTTCCCATTTTGAAACGTCTCTGCTCCTCTAATTAGTCTTTATTTGGCAAACGGGAGAATGAAATAAATATATGCCGAAGTAAATAAATAAAAGCGTTTGAGCGGCAAAAGTCAGAACGATTTTGCGGCGTTTTGCGCCGAGACCTTTGAAAGAGGACAAAACGGGGTTGTTTTAGCGAAGGCCTCAGATCTGCCATGTGATCACCTCCCTGCTTCTCTTCATCATCTCGCTCGCCATTTAATCACTTCTGTCAATTTGTTACTCTCTGTCTCGTTTGCGAAATAAACAGTCACGGCATGACGACGGACCTTGGCTTTGTTTGCGTTGGACTTTGAGATGCGCTGGCACACACGTTTTCTGTTACCTTGCCTCTGTTTCTAAATCATTTCTCCATCTCTCCCTCCATAATCTTTCATGTTGTCTCTCTCCCTGTCTCAATTCCTGGTTTTACCACCCCCGCTCCACCACCTCCTACTCCGGAGCGCGTGTCACCGGATGTTTATAGGCTGTTGTTTTCGACGCTGATGACCATTGTCACACAGTGTTTCTATTACCCATCTGCCCTGATGGATGGCCCCTCTCTGCGCTCATGCTGATAGGAGTGTCCTTGATCAGCAGAGGAAGAGAGCGAGAGAGAGAGAGGGGAGGAGGGGGGCTGGCTGAGGTGGGGTTGGCACTACCTGTCCATCCGCGGTCTCAGCAGACTGCAAACTTCAGCCGTGACACGTGTAGATCAGCCCACTTACAGACACGCGGTGACACGCCGGTTGTAAATTGGGCCGCTGCCAGCTGAGGTGGGTGTGGATGCCGAGTCCCTTTCACTGCTTAATTGGCAACCAGCAGTCTGCTGAGGACGGCGCCGTCTTTGCCGTACAGCTGTGTTGAAGGAGTCCGCGGGACAATGGAGATGTAACGGGCCAAGCTTTAATTAAACACATAAGTTGGGTGTCTCTGCTGCACTTCTGTATTTTGCAAACATCTGCAGAAGTTGTTTTTGTTTAAAGTACAGATGTAAATAGCAAGACTGAGTACAGATTTCATTTAAACCATATTGATTCTTAAAATTCCATGAATTACCTTACACCAAGGCTGTAACCATGTCTTGAACACTGGGGGGGACCATGATATTTTTTCCGGGGGGGTGGGGGGTGTTATTGGGTAATTTTTTTTAAAAAGGAATTAAATAATTAAAAGATTAAAAGGTATTTAGGTAATGACGAAAAAGAAATAAGAAAGGTAAAAGGTCTATTGTAGTTATTAAGTAATCAATTTAAACTATTTGCAAATAATATTTTATTTTAAATATTTTTATTTGTGTCAAAAACGCAAAACGATTCTTGTTTCATCACATTCAGTTATAAATTATATTAATCATATCATATTGATCAAATATTAGCTCGTTTTTAATTCAAAACGGCGAAATTTCATAAAAATGTTGAGTAGTTTGCGTCACTGAATATTATTGTCGGTTCCTGAATATTTCAGTCATGAAACAGTCGTCAAATATTAAATGTTTAGCAGCTACTTACTCGCCACATACTCTTTCACTGCTAAAACGAAAGCGTCACATTGGAATTCACACTCGTCTTCAGTGAACAGTAAGCCCCGCCGCCTTTGATTTGATTGGCCAGCTATGAGCACTATTAGACCGCTGAGGCAGACCAGCTTAAAAATGTAACTTTTAAAACTTTTTTTTATCATCCTAACAAGAATGCATAATGGACTACAGCAGAGCAGCATCAGTAATATTAAAAATATTGGGGGGGGGGGGGACAATTTGGCCATTTCTAAATATTGGGGCAGACTTGTGCCCCTCAATGTTGGTTACAGCCCTGCCTTACACTGTATGCTGTGTTTAACAGACAGTGTAATCTGATTCAGGAACAAATGACTCTTATGAACCGGTTCTTTTTAGTGAATCAAAACCATAAAGCATGACCAGCGTAGTCCGACTCAGGAACAAATGAGTCTTATGAGCTGGTTATTTTAATGAATCATCCAAAAATGCTTATTAAATTTATAAAATTGTACACTGTAAAAAATAATTGTTGGTTTAACTTAAAAAAGTAAGTTACCTGGTTGCCTTAAAATTTTGAGTTCATTGAAATTAAAAATTTGAGTTAACACAATGAAGGCGACTGATTTAATCAACAGAAACTCAAAATATTATGTTATCTGAACTACATTAATTATCTAAGTTGATTTGACAAAAGAAAAAAGGTTGTGATAACATCAGACAAATAATTTTTTACAGTGTAGTATTTTATTAAAAGAAAAAATATTATATATAAAATAAAAATAAATAAATAATATTTATTAAATAATAATAAATAGAATAAATAATATTCTATTAATTTATTTATTATTAATATTCTATTTATCATATTTGATACATAATTCACAATTGAACTGCCTTATTTAGGCTATTACGTTAATTCTTCAAATTTATATTTTTATAATGCACTATATTTATTAATCATTCTAAAAAAACTTAAATATGTATAATTGTAAATATTTTAATAAAATGCATTAGAATGTTATATTTTATAATAAGTAATTGTATTAAAATTTTTATATGTAATTTGTTATATTTCTTTATATAAATATAACAATCAATATCTTATTTGATTCCAAATTTGCCTAACCATTGTTCATTTTGTAAATAATGTTAATATTGTTATTGTTAATATTTTGTTATGTACTACATTAAAAGGTTCCCTGAATTTGTTTCATATGTAAGCAGAAGTGACATTATTAAAATATGTCCAAATGGTTTGGATTTGAATTGAGAGCTTGTGAATCAGAACCAAATCGAATCAAGAAATCTGTAGATCTAAATAACTAGCTCTAATATATGCACTATTTTTTAATTCATTTTTTTTTTTTTTTTTCATTTTTTATCGAAACGTGTATTACATTCACATTCTTTACCATTTCACCATGTTTTTTTTATCCCAGTATTTTGTGTTGTGTTTTTATGACACGTCCAAAGTTAAAAAGAGTTCAACTTAAATAAAATAAACGTATATCAACATATTCTTCTGCAGCTGATGAACTCAAGAACATGTCCTGTTGAACAGCCCATAAGTATGTATTTGAAGCATGACATGAAAAGATTTAAAAAACGTATGGTTAGGATGAGGTCACTTTAAAAAATGGATTGTGCGGCATATGTGGAGTCGTTTCGAGTGTGTATCTCTGATAAGAGTTATATTAATGATATTCTGTGTGGGAACAATGATAGCAGCGATTTGCCTCAGCATTGTCATTTACTGATTGATTATCCCGTGATTTATGTTTTAATATAAAGGGGGGGCCGCACCAGAGCACATAATACAATATCCACAGTTAAAATAACTTAACGAGCTGGAGGGAGAGAAAAAACAATGAAATTTGAAATGGATAGAACAGCTTATCAGTTATGACCCCTCTACATATACACTCTGCGTGTGTGCGTATGTGTACATGAATAAGAGACAGAGAGAAAGCAGGAGATTGAGAGCGAGTGAGTGTGTTTCCTCTGTAGACAGTAGGCTGATGATGAATTTTTAAACAGATCACACTGATAATTGTATTTCATATCTGTCAGTGACGAGGAGACTGGCCACTGAGATGCTATTTATGTCAGCGCACCTCGCTCGGTACAGCCCTCAATAAAACTCAAATCACGAGGGAGATTGTTAAGTCTTCCTCAAGAATTATTAAATCGAAGGAAAATTTATGGATGACACTTTATAACAATTAATCAAGAGATGTTGATTAATAAAGTTATCCTCCTCCTCCTCCTCCGTTACAGCCGATGTCGGGCAGCTGAGCCGTCGTTGTCGTCACAGATATGGTTTTGTCATTCTCTCTGATTAATGCAGCCCAGAGAGACGCCTCCTCCGTTGCCCACCACACCCTCGACTTAAAGCAGCCCGACACACTCCAAACATTTTCTACCTGTTAACCTTGAGAAAATATTGGAATGAGTGGGGCAACAGAGAGCGAAGGAGATCATGTGGGACTGACTGAAAAAAAAAATCAAAGTGGAGATTTTGGAGAATGTCACCCAGCCAACCTTGTCACTGTGATTAGGCTACTGTGATTAATTAGTTTAGTAAGATTGAGCATTTAGGTCAGAAGTGTGTGTATATGTGCCTTTTTTTCTTTTTAACTACTTCCCAACCCAAAATCCCAACCCAATATAGTAAATTTAAATCAATCAATCAACCAATATCAATCAATCAATCAATAAATGTATAAATTGGATTATAAATCCAAATGAACAATACAATATAAAAATTTAAAATGTATATATACAGGAAGCCTGAAACAGGAAGTCATGGACGGTCCTAGTTACCCTGATGTGCTAAAAAATAAAATAAATAAATGGAAATATGAATGGGAATATACTTCAGAGCTATTTTACTCATAAGAAATTCTAGGGGTGCTAATAATTGCGGAAAACATTTATTTCATAATGTAACATGTATACACACACACACACACACATATATATATATATATATATATATATATATATACATATTATATATGAAGACAGAGAAATTGTGTGTGTGTGTGTATATATATATATATAAAAATAAAGTGTATATATATATATATATATATGTATACATATACACATACATACACACATATATCTATATATACACATACATATATACACATAATAGGTAACTGTATGTATACATATACACACATACATATTTTTGGTATTTTATTATTAAAATGTTAATGTATTGCATTTACAGTATAATCTACTGTACTTCTGTATATGTGTATTTGTATTACACATATAGCATATAGCAGGAATGAATGAAGGAGAAATTCAGTTGATGAGACCTCAAAGAAAGAGAAAAAAGCAGGAAAACTCCAGCATGTGACCTGGCCAGTATATGAGGGGAAAAAAAACCCCTAAAAAACCCTCTCATTTAGAACGAAGTGGTACGCGTGAACGTTTGCAGGGTAGTTTGGGGTGGAGCAGGGCCGTATACGTCTGATTTGCTGATATAGCCTTGAGGCTGGCGTCATCAGTCGCTCCCGCTGCAGAGGCCAGCCAGAGCTAGCCAAGGCATTTGCAAAGACAGGGACGCCGTTCAGGCTTCTGCTAGGGTGTGAAGCTACAAACGTAGGGCCGGAAAACCTGGCCTGGTTCAACACCCGGATCAAAGACAGCGAGACTCTATAAGGCCGTTTGTTTAAATCTACCTATTTCTGGCAAAGAGAGTGAAGGGACGTTCAGTGTGGCAGACGGTTGGACTGAAATGGTGCGTACGGAGCCTCCTCAGTGTTACATAAACCAAAACCCCTATATAAACACCTCCTGACTACTGACTTGTGTTTTGATAGGCAGCCATATCTGCTAAAATAAACAGAAATGGCAGGTTTGGGCTGTGAGATGTGACCTGCGTTGGTTAGGCAAGATTTTTCTGGTTATATTTATCATATCATTTTACTAAGACTCTAAGGATAGTTTCCCCCCATGTCTTTTTAGTGAAAAAATGAAGAAAAAAAAAAAACACGTTTATTTGAATGGTCTCGAATGCGCTATGTAATCATAACAGTTTGGCATCGTGCAGGATATTTTAGCTGGTCAATGGAGAAAAGAGGAAAACATTTCTTGTTGTTCTTATTAATGCTTTTAGATCTTTTATAAAAACAAACACATTTCCACTAAGCGTCAGAAGTAGAGCACTCCGAGCAGCTTTAGGGGGCTGTTTTTCTCTTTGTTGCATCAGTATTGAGGAGAGATCTCTCTCTAACTGAAACCCTCAGGCTATAAGTTTGACTGAAGCAGAAAAAAACATCCTATTCTGTTTCTCTTAAAAACCATACATTATCAAAGGCATCTCATGCATATCTTTGATCTAAAATGGTTACATCTTAATAATTATGGTTCAGAAGTAAGAAAGAATCAAATGTTTCTTTTTTCATTCCGGTAGTGTTCGAAATTGTTCACCATCTTCGTTTTTTCCAGTGTGAAAAGACCTGGGGAGCAAACAAACAAACTAATAAATAAATAAAAACTGACAGAACTGCGCTGCTATATTATTTAATGACAAGATCTAGAAAGAGGGGAAATATCCTATTTAAAAACGGAATATAAAGCACGGTGTATAGCATTCGTGTCTCATCTGGATCTTTGCACTGTTTCTTTCACTTTTTATATATTTATCCAGTCAATAAAACGCTGAGAGAGAGACGTTTCCAGTAATCCTATATGCTTAAATATGACTCCTTTCCGAGCTTCTGCGGAAAATTATGTTTTTACAGAACATTTCCCTTTGCAACCAATCAAAGAGGTGCAGTCAGTGGTAATGAAACAGGAAAACATTTCAGCACTCCTCTCTCCTTTTTAATGGCTGAAAAATGCTAATTGGAAGAAGACCGCATGTGTCAAAGAAAACAAAAGAGGTGGTATGGCAGGCAGCGGGACTCATGTTGGAGGATGGTATTTTGAAATGTGAAATGTGTCACTTAACTCCTGCTGAAACGCACAGGGTTTGGAGGGGAGGATCGAGGAACGGAAGCCCCTCCTGAACGTGGAGGTGCAGCGGAGCAGGAAGAGACGTTTATGAGGTAATAACCAGATACAGTCACACAGAGAATGAAAATCTAGATGAAGAAACCTGAAAGATCCTGATAGGCAACTACATACTGATTCTTAAAACGTCTCGTCACTGATTTCCATATGCATGACTTGTTGCACACATACAAATATCTAAATAAATCTACCAGTATTTAGGATTGTTTTACACTTTAGCTACATTTCACTCTTGTTGTTTACAATGAATCAAACAATAACAACAAAAAAACATTTCGCGAAATCACATCTCGTGTGTTGCAAGTCATTATTTGTAATGAATTAACAATCATGCTATAAAACAACCGTTTCTCTATTATTTGAAGGGGAGAAAATAAAGGGATTCCACCTCATGTCAGATTCTCAAGTCAAATAAGTTTTGTGATCAGCATTTAGTTGAAAGTACAAAAGTAATGAGTTACGTAAAGCTGTGTGATGGGCTTCCTTCCTCCAGAGAAAGGTGACATTTTAATTACCCTGCCTTATCTGATGGGTTTCAAGATATTCTTCCCAGTAAAAGCCTTCTCTTTATTATTTTTTGTATTATATATTCTTAGCTTTCGCCTGTCAATGACTGTACAAAATTCATTTGACCCAGTCGTTGATTGAAGCTGGGAAGTTTTTATATTGTATAAAATAGTTTTATCAAAAATCTCTTCAGTGTGAGAAGTGTCTCCTGCTTTTATGACAAAAGAAAAAATCCCTATGAAGGAATAATTGTGATAAAATAGATTTCTGACTTGAGCAATATAAAACTTGCTCACTCACTTTTTTTTACTATTACTTCCTTTTTTACACAATCCTCCAATTAGTAATTTAAAAAACACATTTTATATAATTTCAAATGATAACAAAAGACACCATAACTTTGTCCATTGTCCTTTATTTGCATGATTATGTAAGAACAGCAAAAAAATGAATCAGCAAATTGTTTCTATTTTATTTCAAACATTATAATAAGAATTAGCTTAATAAACAGTTATTACTTAAACAGTAAAAAACACACAAATATGTACTGGCTTAGTATATTAAAATGTAAAAATAAATAATAATTAGCAGTGCTACAAAAGCTTAAGAATCGGTGGCAACAACAGCTGTTCCAGCGATCCAGAACTGTAATAATACTGTATATATTTCAACATAAAAGTGATTGTAGAGATGTAGCAATATTAGTTTTAATAAACATAATTGCAGTGGTGTTGGCATGTAAAATGGTTGTGATCATGATCACAGACGTAAGGTTACACCACGGAGCCGTTCTGGAGTATTATTACCACTATTTAAGTTGCCGTGTTTAAGTGCAGAGTTATTATTTTTAGCAGTACTGACGTTAATACCCAAGCGATCATCGCTGGATGGCTTCATGTGCAATTGTGAACAGTGTACACCTTTACAAAAAAATTTAATTATTTAAAAAAATGGACAAACATTCATTTATTCTAAATGCAAGTGTTGCTGACCTCTGACCTGTGGACTGCAAGATTGTCTTTTTTGAAGAACGGCAACATCACCTACAAGACAAGAACAACAATTTTGGAAGCATAATCAATACATCTGAGTCACATGCGAGGTTAGGGTACTTTCTCGCAAGATTCACAAAACAAAGCTATTTCTGTAACCCCATGGGGAAGATATGCTGCTGAAAAATAATGCTGTATCCTGTAATTGGTATTGATCTTGCCTGCTGATTTGGTGAAATGCATGATTATTAAAAAAAGATCACTTGACACACATATTTGCATAATGTGTTAGTACATTGAATTTTTAGGATTTTTAGGTATGATTGCTTGTAAGTGTTCTCTTATGTTGCTTCCACAGACTGTTTACATCACCGTTGAAATCCACATTCCAGAACTAGTAAGTATGTGTATTTCCAACACACATGACAACTGTATGATCAAGTCTTTTTTTAAATAAGAAAACATACCTTTTTTTTTTTTTTGTTAAAAAAAGAAAAACATTGTCATTGTAACTGTCTATAGGGTTCCTCTACTCAAAAATACATCAGTGACAGCTAGCTATGTTTTTGTTTATAAACCTTCAGATCTCACCATACATATCTGTGGACACATATGACGGCATCCCGCCTCGTGTAGCGTGCGGGCAATTTGGATCATAATTTGCTGATGTGATGTGACATGCTACATATAAAAAAAACTACTTCAAAGACCATCACCTCGAATCTCCCTCGGTTTTTCAGTTCCAGTCTTGTACCATCCGTCTGCGATCCCTTAAGCAGACAGCGTAATATTGAGGCATGAAGAATTTCTACAACATATAATGTGCATTATAGCATGTCCAGGCATTTTAATGCAAATAGGGCTATGTAACAGCTACAGTAAATAGCAGATTATACTAAAAATGCGGATAAATCTGAGGTTATTTTTCATAACATATAAGAGAGATGAACCAAATCCATTTGCTTCAGTTACTATAAAGTATCAACACATAAAAGCAGTAATAGAGAATCAGTTTAAAACACCATAAAAGGCATAAAATCTATAATCACTCAGTCTGATGCTGCTCCCTTAAAATACATTAAGTTAATAAACTAAAAATGTAAATATATTTTTCTTATCACTGCATGTAGTGGGTGAGGACATACATTCAGGGACACTATTATTATATTTTTTACACAGCTCATATTTTCCAATCATCTTCAGTCATTTATTTAATTAGAAAACCACTGAACTTGTGTAGGAAAGGCAAACATGAACATTTCTCCTATTGAAGGAGCTTTAACCAGGAATGAAAATGGCACAGTTCAGACTCCACACGAACCGTTCAAAGTGCGTTGGCATTGCATCTTGAGCTTTACGCTCGTGCTTGCATGGCATACCTTCAGGCATGGCCTTTTACAAAAGAATAAGATGTCCTACACTGAATAAGATGATAGGTACACACAAACATTTATACATTATATATAGATAACTAATCCCAAAACACACAATAAACACGCATAAAACACACACACACACACACCCACCCATACACACAAGCATACGCCGACCTGTCAACACTAACTAATGTTCACTTCCAAAATTTGCGTTGCCAATGATGTGTTCTGGCACGTTAATAAAATACAAAGTGCGTAAATAAATAGTTTTACTTATTTTTCACTGGGTCGTAGAAAAAGATGCAATAATTTCATTTCTCTAACACATCAATTGAAAATACTGTAACTGTTTGTATATCTATTAATCTAAAATTATTTCAGTTCATTAGCATAGAATGAGCACAGCTGGGTAATTCACCATGCCAAGACACACTCCAGTCTGGGTATGGAGAATCAGCATGGATAATTTCTGCTGCATTATATATTTTTTTATATATTATATTTACATTACAGTGTTAATGTTACAGTGAAATTACTGATACCGATGAACAACATATATCTAATATGTACTAATTATTTAGTGGATTTAGTTGTGCCTTTATTTACTTGTAAATACACATTGTTATTGTTGTTGCTTGTAATCACTTATATTAATATATGTTTAGCACAGGCACTGTAATATAAAGCGTTAAATCCCTTTTAAGTGCACACTAACAACACCTTGAAGGAAACTTCATCACAATGCTGAATACCAAACATTAAATCTGGAGGACAATGCCGCAAGAACTGCTCCAAACAAAAAAGAAAGAAAGAAAAAAAAAGAAAAAAAAACTGATTTGTAAGTCTGTTAGGATAGAGCTAATAATGATATAAATACCACGACAAAACAGAAAAAGCATTCATTTCTAGTGAATCTCAGTCGGACAGTTAACGTTACACAGTAAGAAGCTGTTAAAGAAAAGTGGAAGAACAGCTAAAATGAGAGCTAGATGTATATGTGTTTTTAAATGTGATTTTCACGGCAGCAATAATAGGAATCAGATAAATCAATAAGAATAACAGTAATACATATTATTATTGTAAAAATACACAGTTTTATAAAAGTTGAAAAGAAGTCAACTGTTCGAAAATACACAAGTCTCTTTCTAACGCACGTTTATTTGAATATGACAAGCTAATAATCATTGTACCGCTGTCTCGCACGGAGACAGAGAGATATCTGTTGTTAACACGCAATAATCTCGGAAAACCGTAGCGTTTTTGCCCAGCGATACTCCTGCCCTACAGCGGGAGAAATCTTGGCTTCTTTGAGCCCGATGAGTTTCTGATGGGAGATTGGTGACGTAAGAGCCATCAACAGCGACAGGCTGATCGAGGTAGTCGCGAGGATGGATAGATGGACAGATGTTGGGGCGGAACTTGGACATATTTCCACATTATTAGCCCCTACCGACAGGCGTACAGCATAAATGATCAGTTAGATTGCAACTGGCAATAGCTCAAGGATGCGCAGCACCGTCAAAGGTAAGAACATGATTTAAACGTCGCGTACAGAGATATCAACGCTTCGGTGGTGGTGATGTATAATATCCTAGCCTGGCTTATTCATACATTTACACTATACTAACAAATGCGTACACTCACCGGGATGCGGTATGCAAAGCGAACCTCTCGCGTCGGTCCACAGGCAGAATTATCCGCTGAAATCACAGCAGAATCCCCGCGTGCCGAACCACCGCGCGTCGAAGAACCTTAAAATCCGTTAGAAAACATCAGGCGACCGGAGCGAGCCAAGGCCACCTCAAAAAATTCACTCGGGTTTCTGGCGTTCCCCTTCCGAGCGATTTAAAAACACACCCACCCACTCGCCAACTTACAGAAAGAGTGGACATTGCGTCAACGCTGGTTTAAAGACAAAAACAAAGTTGAGATTTAAGTGTGATTTTTGGGGGTTGCCAGGTACACCGTGTCAACAAAGTACTGAAGAGCAGATATGATGTGGATTTATTACGCTTCTTAACCTAATAGGATCCGAAATGTCTAACACCGCGGACTCGTTATTTAATTTGTGGATGTTTTGCAATTGATGAATAAGTAATGTGTAAGCGTTGTAGAGAGGCTTGTTACGGTCATACTCAACTTGTTCCAGGAGTCCCTCCCCTTCCCGTGCAAAGTGTTCACTTCCTAGTAAGGTGTAACGAATCAATCTGTAACTTCCAACTGTCCTTTTTTTCGGGGATGGAAAAAGGTCGCAAATAATTTCCTTTTAGCGCTTGAACGCCTGGAATAGTTCGTATGTGTTGTTCGCCTCGGCAAACGTGAACGAGACGTATAAACAAAACTGGCAAAAAGAATAAAAGACAGTGAAAGGATCAAAGAAATGTTTTTATGTTCATGAAAAACTGTTCTAAAATATCAGACCATATAAAATGACATGTTTACAGCGGACACCCCTCCTGAATGTTTGCGCGTGACGTGAAACTTATTTTCACGAGAACAGCGGGAAAACAGAAGTAGCCTACAAAATCATAGTTTAATTTTAAATAGCACTATTTTTTTTACAAAACCGTATACTGTGTATATTAGTTTGAATGGACAACATACAAACAAGTGATGTCTTCTCCAAAAAGGCAGTTCGTTGTCTTTCAAACGATCCTGTTTTGTGGGGAGGGAAAAAACAGAACAATTAAAAAGATTGACAGGTGGGTTTTCACTGTCAGAGTGACGCTCCGGAGGGGTGGAGTAAAGAGAGAGAGGCAGGAAAGGCAACTCGATGTGTCTGTCTATCAGTTGAGACTGTCTGAACCGCTCACGCATCCTGAACGCGCGATACATATTTCAGCGAAGAGCCGCGAGACCAAGAACGCCGTTTCGCTCCCTGGAGTTTTTGTTTTTTTAAAAGAGTAATTAGTTTACGTTCGCTGCGAGAGAGTGTGTTTTTTGTTTATATATCGCTCTGTAGTAAACGCGTCACGCTCGCCCGAATCAACTGTCCACATGTTTCCCTGAGCATGGACGGACAGTGTGTTTGGTGAATATCGGGAGGAGCACGAACAGAGACTCTCCACTGCGCGCGTGGGGAATTTAGTCCGTTGAAAATGCGCACTGAGCTCAAGCCCCATTTGTGACTGACATTAACTGTCTCCTGTCTGCCTGTCTTTTCCCTTGGTTTTGTCCCGGTTTTAGGCTTTCCACCGAGCGAGAGGACGGAAATACAGTTGGACGGGCTCTCCATAACTGGAAGTTTCTTCCGTTTTGCTACAAACTATTGCCATAATCTAAGGAAAACCTAAGGAAGCGTTTTTTTCTGTTTGTGCGCCGTTAGACATGGACGGGAGATATATCTTGAGCTCTTGGCAATCATGCTATGACTTATAATTATTAAACGTCTCGGCCAGATACACCTTCATTTTTTTTTATTTACAGACATTTTAGTCTGTAAAAATATCTACAACCTCTCAAGACCTATTGACCCCTCTTAGACTTTGCATCGGCATCGAAGTGACTTTTTAAAGAGGTGGAATAAAAAAAACAGACTCCGAAGAGAAGAGGAACGTGTTAATACATGCTTTGTATTACATTTTTGAAATTAATTCTTGTCCCCCGTCACTGGCATTTTGGTTCTGTATGAGAAGTCAAGTGGAGGGTGGGACGACAGCATGCCGCGGAGAAAGCAGCAAGCGCCGAGGCGATCTTCAGGTAAGCGGTGCATGCATGTTTTGTTTACTAATATATTAGTACGTAGGTGAAAAAAAAAATCATAAAATCAATCACACTTAATTATTATGTGGGTTGAGTGCTTGATCCAATTTTTGACTTTTTAATTTGTTTTCTGTTCGTCTTGTTAACTTTTAAAGAACGTCAAAAACAAAGGTAATTTCATCAGAATGCATTTATTCATTTAGCAGAATGCATTCATTTAATTTAAAAAATAATGCGTAAGTTTTTTTTTTTTTAAGTTGTGCCAAAATTTAAACTTAACACTCCACCGTGGCCTATGTAGTCGAGTGAAAATGTAGTTTCAAAGTGCTCCAGTTCGTCTATTTAGATGCGGATTGCCATCCTTGATTTGATGCTTGATTGATCGCCTGTCATGTGGCCTCCTTTGATCTATTCATTCCTGATAAACATCAGTAAATCATTCACCATGGAAACACGCATGCGCCGTGCGGCCGCAGCCACTCAAAGGACAACTTTTGCCCCCGTCGTGCGGGAAAATAGAGAAAGGAAAGAAGTTTTCGGCAGGGTTATACACTACTTTTTTTTCGTCATTCAAAGAGAGGGAGAGAAAAGGGGATAAGGGATTGCTGGGGCGTGTCGAGAGCACAAAATGTAGCAGAGAGAACATTTCTTCCCTGATAGATGTCACTGAGCAAGGCCTCGGTACTGAGATCTGTTTTTCTCTTAGCTCAATTTATTCGTATGAAATGTACCTGTGCTCTTTGATGTTACAAGACAGAGCTGATTTCTGTTTTTAACGAATCTTCTATGAAGATCAAGAAAGTGGATCTCTGATTTGCGATGAACGCTGTTGGATTTTTTTTTGGGGGGGGGGGGGGGGGGGGGGGGGTGATTAAACACAAACTAGTCATTATATTTAAAACCATTTTGTTGTATTATACTAAGGGAGTTCCACTTTGTCCTTTTGGCGTTTTCTCTCTCCTTTTTTTCTTTCTTTCATTTTTTTTTTTTTCTTCCCCCCACTTTTAATCTCTGTGACTAACAGGTCCATTCTCTCCTGAATGAAGGCTCTCTTTCAAGTTCAAGCATCAGCAGAGTTACTGATCTGCAGAATTAGGCCCTGATATTTGACTGATGAGGGAACAGCCGACATACCAGACACACTGCTGTAACCGAGGTCGACTTTATAAGGGCTAACAAGTGCGATGCATAGTTGACGTTTCATTTGGTTTTTACGTATACCTTTCTGCTTAGTGGAGGGAAATGGTATTTTAAGGGATTATTTCGTCTCCCTGGCTGTATGGCGAGACTGACGTGGGGAGTTCGAAAGCTCACAGAGGTGAGATGGCGCCTGGTAATCTGACCTGGCAGCTCTTCCACAAAAACAAGCGATCAGCCCCCTCCACCTCAGCTGAATATTGATTTAATTTTCTCTATTCTGACAGGCATGTTCATCATTTGCTTTAATGGTCATTCAAAAGTTGGCAGGCACATTGTTTCCGTTTTTCCCAGAGCCTGACACTTTTCCCCTTTCCATCAAAATAAAAATGTTAGGAATTATTGATTGAGGGAATAAAAAGAAAAGCCGCTTAGCGTGACAAGGTGATTTGTTTTTACTAAAACTTCTTCTAAATCATTCGAGCTGTCTGATTATTTTTTAAATTTTTCGCTGTGCACTAAAAGCACCACTTTTTTCTGTTATGCTCCACCTCTTTTAACGGATGAGTTTGCCTCGATTTGCTTGCTATCATTGCCATTGTTTGCTCTGAGTGATTTACATGCGTCGGCTGTGGGCTCAGGTCGTTTTGGTGCAGTGGGATCGGAGTGGCCCTCTCTGTGTTGGGCTGCTGCAGTCATTTGTATTTATTTGCTGGCTTTTCTCTGAAACAGACACGGGCCTCCCACGTAGAGCACAGACTGTGTCTGTGAGTTTGAGCTCTAGCAGAGAGGAGAGGAGCCAGGGGAGGACTCGGCGATGAATGCAGTATCTCTCCGCTGCTCCAGGTTTCATTTGGTTTTGTGTTTTCACAACCTCCCACGCAGATAGAGACACGCTCGGTTTGCATCCATTCCACGCAACTCCGTCCACTGGATAGCCGGGGCGTAAACACTGAGTGCCCTGAGGTGGTTTGCGATATTTTTGCTGCATTTGCTTTTCCTTCATTTCAACTTATTTTGATTTTACACCTTAGATTACTGTCTCTTTTCTAAATGTAAGCGTGACTGTTAAATTGTATTCCTTTTAGATTCACGTTTGAGACCATATTCAGATTGAAAAAAAAAAAAAACACAAGAGCACAAACATGCTCGAAAGAAGAAAAATAAAACGCGAGCAGGGAGGAACCAGCACGGGGAGTCATTAAAATGCATTCTGTCCTCAGCACCAGAGGCTTCTTAATTATCCGACATAAAGGTAAAGGTTCCTCTGCTGGCTTCATTAGGGAGGAACCCTAATTATCTGAGCTCCTGATGGATTTGTGACAGGCTCTAACGATTAAAGCTGACAAATTCAGCGAAGTGTCAGGTCTGCAGCTGTCTTGATGTAATCAAGTTGATATTATACAGTCCCTTTAGCCTGTAGTGCTGAATTAACTCAATTTTCTGGTGCAGGTGACAAATGGACTTTGCTACCTGACTAATCACGTCACCGTGGCAATGCTGCCTAATGACCTCAGTAATCCAGGCTCTTAACCGCACCGCTGGGCCCAGAAAGCATTTGAGGCAGCCAATCAGAACGCCCCTGCATTAGCCAATCGGGCCTGGTGCTCTGCAAACACGCCATCGCTCTGTCTCCGTGTTGATGGACGTACCACTGTTCTGTGTCATTGGTCGCACTACCGTTCGAGCTCTGAGTGTACCGACACACCGTGCTCCTGCTGACAATAATCGCACCACCACGCTCTCGAAATCTGAAAATACTGTCAGAATTTGAGTGCTGTTGAGCGGCTCGCTTTGCTTAAGTCTCTCAGTGCAGCGTTACATACAAATCAAGCTGCGTTTACAGATTATATTATGTGCAGTGCTGTGATTTATATGTGTTTTTGCAGCACGAGTATGAGGTTAATACCTTTTATTCTCTAACAAAGATTTATTATGTTGCATTAGAGATGTGAAGGTTTTGTTGTAGTCTGTTAAACAGCTCTTCATATTCATTCTCATATCTGGTGAGAAATGTGAAATATACTAGATTATCATTTCTCAATTTGTGATGTCTTTGTATTAAAAGATAGTAGTCGACTGCCACCATTTGTTTTGCATGTACGACGCAAATTATAGAAATAAATCTATAGTGGGACGTTTAGACGTCATGTTCTATCTGTGTCTCTTTCTTTAATGCCTATTTTCGAGCTAGCAAAAAAAATAAATCTTCCTGAAAGACGTGAGAATGCAGCGTGACATCTGAGCTCACCTTGTGTTGGCTTCGCTGGAGGGTAGATTCATCCGCTCTCATGTCATTAACAGGTGACATTGACCCATTTAGTCAATATTCATGTTGGGACCCACCACTTACAACTAATAGTTTAATTTGCATTTGGGGATCAAGCCAGTGGCCTATAGGAAATCAAAGCGTATCCAGTTATTCTGAGTCCCGAGCTTGCCGTTCCCCTTGTCCGAGATCGTGGAGGTTGAGTTTGATTAATGAAGATCGATGACAGGTTTTATGGGAAGAGTGGATCAAAATGAAAATATGTTGGGACTTCGCATGAGCCAAGTGTGATGGTACACAGTCTGCGGTAAACACCGCTCTGCGGTTTTAATGAGCTTAGACACATTTGGGAGTTATCTGGTTTCCGCAAGTTTCGTAAAGTCTAAAATTAAGAATACTTCCAGACGTGTGTTTGTGCGTCTGCTGATAGTTGCTGAAAAACGAGCACACAGAGGACCACAAAAAGCTAGCGTGTCACCAGAGGAGGTTTGGATTAGAGGTACTGTAGCATTATGGGAACTCAAAACTATCAAAAGGGCCAGCTGTGTTTTTTCTTACTCTTTCTTTCTCGCTCCCTTTCTTTCTCGTCCTGTCTGTTTTGATCCCCCATGTTTCATTTCTCAGCTAATTTAGTCCACAGTGAGTCAGAAAGATGAGAGGGAGGGGGAAGAAAGACAAAAGAGAGAAAAGCTCAAGTCATGACCCAGCAACGGGAGTCTCCAAGCTTGAGGAGTACACGGAGGTCAACGTGTACCCAGGGGAGCCCACGTCTGCCTTCTCTCTGTCCTGCCCTGCACTCATCTGTTGCTGCTTTCCCTTGCTTTTTTTTCCCTGGCTCACAGGAAGGATGGGGTGTTTTTAGAGGCTCGGCGGAGTTTTCTCATCCCAGTATGCCGTTTTCCTCATGGAGCGCCTTATACATCCTCATCAGATAAAACACAAACGGCTCGGCCAACAGATCCGTGCCGATGTTTATAACGGGCCAGCAGGAGATTGAGCTTTGATGTTTGTGTTGTAGGATCTGAGGAGCGTGTGGCGTCTCAACAGGATGATGCTGTTTGTGACATTGTCTGATTAGTTGCATATTTTTATAGATAGCTTAGTTAACGTCATATTTCAATGGCTGACATAATTTTATCAAGGACGGCCAAGCGTTCTAAGGTTTAAGCCTTGCGGTCATATGTTCATATTTAGTAACATTCATTTTGACAGATGAGCATGAAACGAAAGGAAGCTCTTTGATGATGTTAAGTAAACACCCATGAAGCCCCCTCAAACTTAGGGAAGTCACGTCCTGGGACTCGCTGTTCCTCCTCCCATCAACCACTGTATTCTCAACTCAAAATATCCTGCCTGCATGAAGACAAAAGACCAGCTAAAGACAGATGAAAGAGAGAAAACCCCCTTTTTTTTTTTTTTGTCTGCAGGTTCCTTTGCTTTTTTTTTTTTTTCTTTTTTTTTATAAACCAAAGTTGTACGCTGTATTGTTTAAGGTCCAATAACGTCTGCAATAAACAATATTTCAAAAAATATTGAGAGTTTTCAAACAAGTTTACAAAACACTTCCCCTCGTCCGTCATTGGTCAGAAAAACGGTAGTCCCGCCCCCAAACTCACACTTGTTTGGGCTAGACGGGATGCTCAAACAAAGCACTGGCTCTCATTCATTAATAATTGCATGCATTATTTCATATTTATACGCACCGGAGAAATTCTCTCGAAAAAATTCTGCCAAATTTACAACACGTGCGTACGCGCAATTGTGGTTTCAGTTTCATTTTCTTTCATAAATTTGAGATTCATTTTAGTACAAAAGTTATTGGTGAATCATCATTTGGTCGTGAAAATGTTTGTAAACAGATTTCATGGACGCTTGGTGAATGAGACCCAATGTTTTAATAGCTTACTTGTATTTAACTCGCATGAAACACGTATGTAATTTTATATATCAAGAACTTACACTTTTAACTCGGTTAGTCAAGAAAGGGCTATGGGAAGAAGACTGCGAACAGGAAACCGAGGGTTTAGTGGTTAAAATGTGATATTCAAAAATGCAGAAAGTGGGGGGGGGGAAAGAGGAAGTGGAAAAAATAAAAAAAGAAGGGAGCGAGCAATAGAAGAAAGGAATGGTGCTCAGAAAGGTATTAGAGCTGACAGATGAACAGGAGTGGGGAGAAATTCTCCCGCAGCAGCTGGGACTGCAGTCATTATCCTGACAGGTGTCAATTAAGAATTACTGCCTGCCTCAGTCCTCTGCGCAGCCCAGCTGTCTGCGCAGCAGAGAAATAACACTTTACCCTTGTCACTTTGTTAGTTCGTAGCCATAGCCTCCGAAAATGAGTCGCCCCAACGCTAATCGATAACCAGTGTATTAGCAATTATTTTGCACATTGATTTACGAGGGCCAACGACTTCTTCTGTGCTGTTATTAGCCCTTGATTAGATCTGCCCGCACACGTGAACACACACACTCTCACGCACGCATTCATAGCATGCTGCCCTGTTGCCAGGTGGATATATGTTTCCTCCGAGGCCCCGAGGTCTAGAACAATCTTAGTGCAGAGTCTTAGTGGCCCTGTTGGGCCTTCTATCACTCGTGGCTGTTACAGAGACAGGCCCCTCTTAGGCCCCACATGCACCCACACACACAAACATGTACAACACCTCTGTGGGGGTTGAAATACAGCCCCATTTCAGGCCGGCCCTGGATGAACGCTGATAGGGTTTGAGTATGTGTGTGTGAGAGAGGGGCTTGTAAAAGGCAAGAGTATTAGTGAGGTGTCGTGGTCTGTTTCAGCTAAATGAATGGCCCTTTGCTGTAGAAGGTGCTCCTGGTTACCGAGAGTTATGGCTGACCAGATAGGGGGCTTCTGGGTAATGTCTGTGTGAAGGAGCACCGAACCGCTACATTTATTTTCATGCCTGCGGTTATTTAATACTCAACTTTAAAGCCATCATCAAGAGCTTTGTAGGTGTCTTCATGCCTTTGCAACAAGTGTGGCAGTTCGAGATCTGATTTTTTTTGATCGATTAGTTGTTGAAGATTTAGTTCACCCAATAACGAACATTCTGTCATCATTTACTCACCCTTGGGTCATTCCAAACTTTTGGTTTTCTGTACAACCTGAAATGAAAACATTTTTTTTTATTTTTTTTTAATGCTCTTTTTCTATACAGTTACAATGAACAGGAACTGAAGCTTTCAAGCTTATAATTGATATACTTCTGATCAAAAGTTTGGGGTCAGTGTGTTTTAAAGAAATTAATACTTTTATTCAGCAAAGACACATTAAATTGATCAGATACGGTGTTTATATTGTTACTAAATATTTATATTTAGTACTGAAGAAGTACAGGATACTGAAGAAAGTGTCACATTTTCCACAAAAATATTCAGCAGCCACAACCGTTTTCAACAACGATAACAATAAGAAATGTTTCTTGAGTACTAAATCAGCAAATTTCTGAAGCATGACACTGAAGACTGGAGTAATGGCTGATGGCTTTGCCATCACATTAATAAACTGCATTTTAAAATATATAAAAGTAAAAGACATTTTAAATTATAATAATATTTTACAATATTATTAATATTATTATTTTTACTGTATTTTGATCAAATAAATGCAGCCCTGATGAGCATAAGATTCTTTCAAAAACATTTAAAAAAAATTTTTATTGGCCCCAAACTTATATACTCATATAGCTTTAAGTCACAAGGACCACTTTTTTATTTATTTATTTATTTATTTATTAATTTTTTTTAGCTTTGCTTGATTTTGCATCTTTTTTTTAAAAACTTGTAAGCTTTTCTTGTAGTTTAATGGAAAAGACTGATCAGCACAGTCTTCAAAACCTCTGCCTTTTCACAGCTGAGCTGAGTAAGAGTATTTATTTATGTCAGAGTATTTATTTTTGGGTGAACTATTCCTGTAAATACTGTACTTTCACAAGCCGTAAGGTAATTGGGTTATCGTGTCACCTGTGAAAACAAAGCTTGCGTATGTGCTAGGTCGAGGTGAGTACAACCAACTCCGAATTCGTTCTCTCACTCATACATAGTGGTGGATTATGTTCTTTATGCTAGAGAATGGGATTTGTGTTTGCTCGAGTGCGACCTTTGCCCTACAGGAACTAAAAAGAGAACCTAATCCCTGGGTTCCCCTGATGTGCCGATGTAAGAATGGAGATCCCTCTCCCTCCACTCTTGATCAGAGGCGTTACGATTCTCCTCTATGAGCGCTAAGCCACTGGACACACAATGAGTGGATAAAGATAAGCCTCCAGCTTGTGTTGACACTCTCATTGAGCCCCATAATGCACTGCTCCGGATCGCTCTCATAAAGACTCAGCTCCCCTTTTTTACGAGCCGTCTTCGAACGGTCGCACAAAATGCCTTGATTTTCTGTGTTTTTACCCTGACACTTTCATTGGTCGTTTTTCGTGCTGTGTTTAAAACCACATTTGCAGTCCATCACCCCTAAAGCTAGGTAAAGAGCCGCATGTCACCCTCATCTCCTACCGAGGGTCACTTTTATTAGCTTCATTGATAAAAGCCTGTCTGCACACATAGACAATAGCTGGTAGGTCCTCCAAGTGGCTGTATTTTTTCCTGTGTGGAGAAGTTTTATTTAACTGATAGGACACTGGAAAGTAATGAATATCATTTTTTTCCCTTTTTTGTCCCCAGTTTTATGGTGCTGATAAGGCATCTAGGGGATGTATATAGCGAAACGGCACAGATTCTTTTTTTAGATGGACAACAGGCAGGACAGATCCCTCTGTCACTACTGTATATCATTTCCAATCTTTGATTTATATATTCAATCTTGTCTTAGAATCATCTCCTAAAGTATGAATCACTGGCATTCATATTTCAGGATCTTTGATAAATACATGCAGAGCTGATATCAGTTTCAAAATAACTAATGCGACAAAAATAATGTCTGGTTTTCATTTCATTCACGCACAGAAGCCTTGAGGGATGTGAACTGTATTTGAATCCTCCTCATATCCTTTAATAGACAGGCGAACATGTCGTGACTAGTCTCCCAGACTCAACTTTATAGGTATTTATAGTGATTTGGACACAATCGCATTCAAATGCCACATGTTCTGAGAGGCCTAAAGCTTGTTTGTAGACCGACTCGCCCAGACAGTGTCAATCATAGTGCTAAGCTTTGCTCTGAATCTTCTGTCTGAGAAAACAGTGGGGGGTGTCCCCTTCAAATCTGCCCCCATCTCCCCTCCCCTTTCTGTTTTTGCCCTCTTCTCTACTGGCCACTGCTTTCTTTAAAAAAGCCATATGCTTCCCAGTTAGACTTCAGCGTGTGCACACATACACACGCAGAGGCTGCGACACATATGAGGATCAGCTATTAACCTTGTCCAGCTGACTGAAAGCCATACGGTTGGTGGAACTTTAACCGAGGGACGCATCATTGATCATTGACTTGTTCTGCTCAGCCCCTAAAGTCTGTGAGCTTGGGAACTTGAGATGAACAGATGTGCTGTAAAGTAGAAAAGTCAGGTGACTCAAAACGAGGAACGCAAACATTTACTCTTCCATTAACAGATCTGAGCTTTATAAAAGCAAGACAAACTATCTCGGAAAGAATTAAATCAACAATAGACGTTCTAGATCTTACTATAGATTGAAAGTCGTGACATGTCGACTCACAAATTCAGTGTCTCAGGCCTAAACTGGTTCTAAACCAAAACATTATGATGTGTCAATCATATTTGGTAATGACTTGCCAGGGAATTTTTTTTCATTGACCGACAATAAGAGACAAGTTTCCGTGTTCTTCTGAAACATAATGTTGACGTGTGTCGAAGTGTTTTTGTATGTGCACGTGTGTGTGTGTGTGTGTGTGTGCGTGTAGCTCTTCTTCACTAGCGCACCGTCTCCATGTTAAATTGGTTATGGCAGCGCAATCCAGCCCTACTTAGAGCCGTCAGAGCAGCCGCCGTGTGACGAGCCTCGGCAAGGACGTGTCATAAATACTGAGGTGTCGTTTCTTTCATGTAAATATACCTCTGTTTCAAGTATCGTCCATCAATACTGCACACGGGGGGAGATATCTAGCTGCTGCACAAAGTATGTGCTCTGGAAAACTGCAGCAGTTCCTATTAGGTCTAGTTTTGTCTGGGAGTGGAGACACACTTTTTTTAAGGGGGTATATATTTTTTTTAAGGTTTTTTTTAGCTTTTCCCCCTGAACTCTACTTATGATGTTTGTGAAGGTTTCAGGCATTTCTTCTTTGGAATTATATGCACTGAATAATTTTGATTTCATGTTTTTTCTTCTGTACCTTTAACCCTCTGGTGCTGCTTGCGTGGCGGCCAAAAATGACCTTTTTCATTTCAATGAAATGAATAATATATTTTAGTTCAAAAATTTTTATTTAATATTTTGTATTTTTAGGGGATTTTATGGTGCTAAATTATATTTATGGAATAGTTATGATCCATTTATTACCCGTCAACCACTTTTTGAGCATAGACCTGAAAATGAAATTTCCAACTTAAACTGTTGTAAATCAGTGCTTTGGAGCACAGACTTAAGATTGGTCTTTTTAAAGACACTCAGCAGATTATTGCTGAAGTGAAAAAGTTAAAGTGAAACTAAAAAAAGTTATTAAAATTAAAAAGTGAAATATAAGTAAAAAGTTTATTTTGAAAAATGAATTTTATATGAAATATATATTTTCCAAAACATGTTTCACTCTAAAACTGTGAGAAAATTAAAGCCATAAATCTAAACAAGTTGTGCTCAAAATTTGAGGTTGATATTTCAAAAAATGAGCTTTCAGTAAGATTTTGTTGGGCGCAGTTCCAAACGTTTCCACTAGATGAAATTTATCTCACATTAATTTCTAATGCGATAATTTTTGACCGCCAACAATACAGGTGTGGCTATTTTTTTTTTTTCAAGACCATTTAAACTTTATGAATCATGTCCATAATTTTGTGTGTGTGTGTGTGTTCACATAGGAAGTGCCAAAACCTTTACCAAGGTTCGTACCGTTCTGATGAAGTGGGGAAAAAACAAACAAAAAAAAACACAATTTTTCGGTCAAAAATCACTGAAAAGCACCAGAGATTTACAATACTGTTCAAAAGGGTTTTTTTTTTTTTTTTTTTTTTTTTTTTTTTTAAGTCGCTTATGCTCACCATGGCTGCTTTTAATTGATGAACAATTTCATTAATAATATTTAATTATTAAATAATAATTTAATTTTAAATATACTTTAAAAACAGTAATATTGTGAAATATTATTAAAATGTAAAATAATTGTTTTCTACTGTATTCCTTTGATGGCAAAGCTGAAATTTCAGCAGTCATTACTTTATGATCTTCAATCACATGATGCTTCAGAAAAAATGCTGATTTGGTGCTTAAGAAATATTTATTTTTATTATCAAATTAATGTGAAAACGGTTGTGCTGTTTGATATTTTTTCAGGATTTTTTGGATGAATAGATAGTTCAAAAGAACAGCATTTATTTGAAATAGAAATCTTTACTGTAACTTTTTATCAATTTAATGCATCCTTGCTGAATGTAAGTATTAAACTTTTGAATAGTAGTGTATGTAATTGACCTCTGTTATTATTGTCTAACCTCTTTGCTCATTTTTCACTTTCAATCATTAGGACAGGCCAAGTTGCTGAATTGTCATTGCTGTATCAGCAGTCATACATCAGTGGTTGTGATGTCATATCCATGATGATTTCTAAATTACCTGTTTTTTCTTCTTAATTTCTCGAATTGATGTTGAATGGACATGGACTTTTTTTTCTTTTTTTTTTAAAAAGAGTTTTCGATACTATATAGACAAAGAAGCGAATGTTCAAGTTTCCCTTTATATTCCCCCATAAAATCGCTGTACCTTGTACCTAGTTGGTTTTAACTACCAGACGGTGAGGAACCAGAGCTACTTTGCAGGTTGAGTGCGATTGTTTCCATCCATTTGCATTCAAAATGGCGGCGTTTTGATGTTTAAATGATAGCAGCTCTCAGGCTGAATGTTAGGACAATGTTGTGGGACAGACAGTGCAGGGAGGATGGAGGGGGGAGGGGCCAGCACTGTCTAAAACCCATCACTCATTGGTTAATGATACTCTCCTCTCATTTAGCCACACCATTCTCCCATTCCCTCCTTCTTTTAACCCTTCACAAATCAAACGTGGGGTCATCCACAGTTCACAGCCCCCAGGTGGTCAGGAAAGCGCTACCACGCCCTCGAGGGTCCGTTTGACAGCGTGTGTCTGTGTGTATGTTTTCCCCTAAACTGTTGTCCAGGTGCCGATTTCTCCACAACTTCATCGCCGCTGTTCTGTTTTTTGTCTCGCTGCCTGTTTGTCTAGTGTCAGTCTCACGGCGTGTGTGCGCGTGAGGTGTTTTTTGAGCCCGGTGGCAGATTTATTGCCTCGGTTCTGTTATTGTGGTGTAAGAGCTGAAAAGTGTCTGTCTGTTCCTGTCACTAAAATATGTCAGAAGCTTTTCCTTCGTCTTTTTAAGGTGTCTGTTGATTGTAACCTACCGGCTGTATAAAGTTCAGGATTGTAGATGAAGACGTGTAAAGCATTCGCCTCTTGTATGTTTTGTTGTTCGTAATTGTATTTCAGCACAATTTAAAGTTCTACATAAGCCCCGCCCCTTGTGTGTGCTTATTGGATATTGTCTAATTTATGCGTTCAGCCACCAATAAGAGTATAACAATTTTTTCCATGTTTAAAATCATTTAAAATTCCAATTTCCTCTCAAATCAGTGTTGAAAATGTGAAAATTGTCCTCAAATTAATTTTGGCCTTGCAAAAACATTAGTCTGCGCAAACTATTTTTTTGTGTGGTTCGCCTATGTCCATCCTTGAGCTTTTCCTGCAAACTGTCAACTAACAAAATACAAAATGAAACCTCTATCCCTCCCTCCCTTACACACACACACTCACACTCTCTCTCTCTCTCTCTCTCTCTCTCTCTCTCTCTCTCTCTCTCTCTCTCTCTCTCTCTCTCTCTCTCTCTCTCTCTCTCTCTCTCTCTCTCTTCCTTTCCACACAGTATCCTCTTTTCTCACACTAAATTTAGGTCACAGCTGTAAAGACAATGAAGCTGATTTGAGTATTTCTCTAGTACTTCCTCTGATGTTTGGTTTTTGTCAACGAAGACTGGAATAGACACATTTCCAGTTGATGTTTTTATCATGCGTGTCGTTCTCCAAGTACAGTTCGGTTGTTTCTTAGTAGTAGTACTAGTAGAGATATTGTGTCTGTTTGTTTCCTCTCAGGTAAAGAGAAACCCCAGAGCTGTGGAATTAAAGCCTTTTACCCATAATCCATCTGACCTGGGTTTGTTATTCCCCCACCGCAAACCTTAAATCAATCTACAAATTCAGCTCTATGTCCTTGCTCATAAAAGGCTCTCCTTTCACGTTCAAAAAAATGAGGAGAAAAGAATGGGAGAAGAAAAAAACGCTGTGTAGGAAAGCAGGGACCTTATATAAAGGGCATGGTCTGCGTCCATGCCAGAAAAGCTTGATTTCCTTTTGCAGTGCGGCCATACATCAGAGGCCCTCCCAGCTGGACTGTCACACTCTGACAGAATGACATGTGTCATTTATCAAAGGGGCCAGAGCTTGGGAAAACTCATATGACAAAGCCTGGGAGAGTTCATTCCCCCTTATCCACAACACACACACACACTCACACACACACACACACAAACACACACACACATAATCCATCTCTCTCGTTCTTTCACTCTCTCACACACACAATTCCCTCCCACCTTTTCGACGCTCGCCTGTTGCCAAAAAATGGGTCTGTAATATTTCTGTCATCTACACACCAACTTGCTGTTCTTTTTCCTGTTCTCTCTCTTGCTCTCTTTCAAAGTTTTTACTGTGTATTATTCTTTTTCCCAAAAGCTGTTTTGCAGTAGTAACTCTTCAACCGCATAATTCCTGTGTTAATTACGGAATCATGTGTATTTGAAGTGATTAAACCCGGCGTAATGAAGCTGAAGATCTTAGATATCCTATATTGCGCGAGCGTTGCTCTGCTGGAATCCATTCATCATTTCGAGCAAACTTCATTCTTAAGTCTACTTGCACCAGCTGAGAAGGAGAGAGAGAAAGCAGGAAGGAGAGGGGTCAAATATAGTTCACACCGCTGTGTACTACTCTACAGGGCACATTCACCCATCACTCAAAATGTGCTTTCTGTCTCTCACTCTGAGGGGCGGGAATAGATGAATTCCACAGACTCTGAGCTCTGGGTTCCAGCGCTGCGCGGCCGACCTTCGACCCCTTAAACGAGCTCTGAATATGTGGTGTGTAATGATCCTCGCGCTGTAAACATTTAATGACGCAGAGACTGTCATGGGAATCTTCGCATTCCCCACCCAGAGAGAACGTCAAAGGAAAGATCCCGTTTATGAAGTATGAGTCTTCGTAAAGATCTTTGTTCTGAGCATGAATCTTTTTGATCATATGCTCTGAATTAGACACATAACGTCCTTGTTACATGTAAAGATCAATAAAACAACAAAGTGGAGTAATGGCAGTTGGCAAATAGAGATTATGTAGGTGATGCGAAGTGTTCTCTCAGTACGAATCTTCCGCTCTGGACAGATGATTCAAACTCTGAACAAAAGTTTGTACTTAGGGTTCCAGTCTTCTCCTCTGAGTGTGAATCTTTTGATACATTGAGCCGTGTTGCTTATGTGGGTGATGCTCAGTACGAATCTTTTGCTCTGAGCAAGATTTGTGCTCTAAAGAAAAGATTTGTACTCATAGTACCAGTCTTCTGTTTCAAGTGTGAATCTTCTGCTTTGAGTTGAATCTGGCTCGCTCTCAATAAGGCTTTTCACACTGCTCTTAATCCCTGATTATCGTCATTCTAAACACCACTTTTAACCCCGGGTAAAAGAACGTTTCACACTTGTAATTTAGAAGCAGTGTTAGCACTGCTTTTTACCTGGGGTTATGAAACCCTGCTCTGGAACAGGGTTAGCTCCGTTTTTTTTTTTTTTTTTTTGCAATGTTACAGCCAGACACTTAGTAGCAGACAACCAATCGTGTACTCGCATGTGCCTGCTTTGGACAGTCACGGAAACACTGCGCATTGTATACAAACAGTAAATTCAGTGATAGGAAAAATGTCAAATGCTAACAGAAAACGCGACAATTTGAGTGAAGAAGAGACCATTTCATTCTTATCTTTATAGTCCGAAATGTCCATTCAGTATAAACTCGATAGTACAGTCAGCAATATGAGGATGCGCAATGCTAGAGCTATGTAAACGGGTTGCGTGCTGCGTTTATCCAATCAATGACACTGACACCGAAAATATGCAAATAAGAATGTTAACACAGGGTTTAGGAATGTACAATGTGAAACGTCAGATTATGAATACCCAGGATTAATGGTTAACCCCGGGTAAATTGTGAGCAGTGTGAAACGTGAAGCAAGATAACCCGGGATTCTGTTTACCCAGGGTTTAGAATGACTATTTCAATAGTTAAAAGAATCTTCTGCTCAGAGCCCTAAAAAGAATCTTCTGCTCAGAGCAAACTATTTGTGCTCAGAGCATGAATCTTTTCCTCGAAGCACAAATAATTTGCTCAGTTAAAAAAAAAAAAAGTGCGCTAAGCAAAAGATTCATAATCAAAGTACCTTTTTTTTTTTTTTTTTTTTTTTTGTTTTTTTTTTTTTTTTTTTTTTTTGGGAGGATCAATCTTCTGCTCTGAGAGTGAAAATTTTACTTGTTGCATGAGCTGTGTGGGTGATGCAAAGTTGTATCTGGCTTGTCCTCAGTATGAATTTTCTGCTCTGAGCAAATGATTCGTGTGTTAAGAAAAAGAATCTGAGCAAAAGATTCATACTCCGATTGCCACTCTTCTCTGAGTATGAATCTTTTGCTTTGAATGTGAATCTTTTGCTCAGTGTGCAAATTTTTTACATTATACATTAAGACATAGTGCGAAAACTAATATGGCCGATCCCATTCCCTCCTTCTTCTCCCCATCTGTCCAGACTATGAATCTTCATTCCAAGTACGAATTAGTTAGAACTAATTAGTTCGTTCAGATACTTTATTCGCAGGTCGTTTGTAAGCTCTTTTCCTCAGGATATGAAAACTATGAATAAAAGATGGAAAAGAACAAGATTAAATGAATAAAAATCTGCATTTGTACGTGGTGCCGTACGACGTCATCTTCCCTTTAGGAGGAATTCTCTCTCTCTCAGCAGGTTGCTGCTCTTCCTTTCACAAATTCTCTTTTCTCTCTCCCCTCCACTTCTCCTCACGTTCCCTCCCTCCCTCCATCTCTCTCTCCCTCCCTCCCTCGCGGTGGCGGGGCAGGCCTTTTCATTTGTCTTCATAAGCCTAATTTATTTTTGCAGCCAGATGTGAGCTGACAGGCATCAGTCAGTGGGGCCGCTGCCCCCCCCCCACCCCACCATTCTCAGGTCAGCAAAGCAGTCACGTCTCTCCGTTTGACTGAGTCCCCCATCAACATTACACAAGATGGATGTGTCTTTAAAGGCCAGATTGATTGTGGATATCGGAGTTATGGCATCATTTATCATGGTGAATATTATTTAGGTGCAGGAAAAGAACAAGAGAGCGGAGATGGGGGGGACGGCGTATTGTTAGAGGGCAATTGGAAGGCTGTGAAAGTTTAATTGTGTGTGTGTGTGAGCGGAAGGAGAGGTCGTTTGTTTCTGGAAGGTTTAGCGAGTTTTGCTATGCTTTCGGTTCTGCCTGGGAATATCATGTTATGTTGAGGGATGAGCTTTTTGCACTTCTGTCTCTCTCTCTCTCTCTCTCTCTCTCTCTCTCTCTCTCTCTCTCTCTCTCTCTCTCTCTGTCTCTCTGTCTCTCTGTCTCTCTCTCTCTCTCTCTCTCTCTCTCTCTCTCTGATGTGTTGTTATTGATTGTGTGTGATGTGGGCCTCTGTGTGATTTAGTGCTCCTCTCAGGACCCTCCATACACTCCGCTCTTTTCTCAGCCCACTTTCACGCCCGTCACAGAAGCTTCTGGAAAAAAGAAAGAGTCTCCAGCTCTTTGTGTGGCTGGGCCCAGGGTCAGAGAAGAGTGTTCGGGACACCAACCAACAAATTTATCATTTTCCATCCCTCAGCTTCAGTCTCTCAATGTGTCCAAGCTGAGGTGAGGCTTATTGTTAGATACAGCAACATGTTTTCCTTGCTGCTTTTATCTAGTTATCTTTCATCTCTCTTTAGGAGGGTGGGATGTTCTATAAGACACACAACTTCCTTTTTGTGAAATGTGAACAATATAGAGCAGTTGCAGCGGATGGAACATGTGCTCTGATACATTGAGTCATGGTGCTCATGTGGGTGATGCGTGTTCAAATTTTGTTCCTAATCCTTTCAAACTGTTGTTTTTTTGTCCAATCTCTAGCTATGGTCCTTGTCTTTTATTTATTTTATTTTATTTTTCATTTTAGATTTTATTTATTTATTTTTATTTTTTTAGTAGTTTAGAAGTAGTTTAGGAGTTTATCACTACATTTTTATTTTATTTTATTTTATTTTATTTTATTATTATTTTTTTTTAAGTGTTATTGGAAGTTTTGTATATTTTCTTCCTAATTTTATTATTTAATTTTATATTTATTATTTTTAAAGTGATTTACAGTGCATTAAAGATAAACATTTTAATAGTGTTTGTTTCCTGGTAATCAAAGCCAGTGATCTTGTCGTTGCGCTCTGCCAGTTGAGCTATTTTTACAATTAACTCATTTCTATTGATTTAAAATAATATTTTTGTAGTTTGCATTTTGGCACAACAAATACTGTGATGTTACCTCCGGCTCCATCTGTTTTTTTTGTTTTTTTTCTTCTTTTCCTGCCTACCTCACTGATGTCATTGACGTGAGAGCCAACAGTTGCCCCCGAGCAGACCAAGGGCAAACGCAACACCAACAAGCTCCTCTCTGAGCAGGCATGAATTGAACAAGCAAGCGAATACGGATGACATCAGACACTTATTTTTTTTTAGTCGTTTAGGGAGCGAAGGGTAGACAGTAGAGAGAAGAGCAGAGCCGTCTGTTTTATGGGACGGTATGGAGGATTATTTATGACTCTGGTCCCCTTTTTTTCCCCAGCGTAGAGATGCTCTTTGGAGCGCAACCTGATATCTAGTAGTAACAGTCTGGTCTTCAGAGAGCTGCTAAAGTTTACAGTGAGCTGACCCTCAGGGGCTTCCATCACAGATCATATAAAACAGGAAATCAGGAATAATGTTTTTAATTCTGTACTCCTATAGCATTACAGGATGTTGAAAGTCAATGTTCCAGTGTGTATATGTGTGAAGGGGCTCTCCAGTGAACATTGACTGTCCATATTTGCTTGTATCCTACAGGATCTCTGTCGTTTCGCTGTATGTATATACAGCGTGGGCGTCCGGCGACCTCCGCCGAATGGCTGGTGCCCATATTTGTCTCTCGCATGTGCAGGGTTTCCCGGTCAGGGAAGGGTCAGGCTCTGGGAATGTATGTGTGCGTTAGCTGAGGGGTGGGATGACGGCACTGGCACATTTGATTGATGGGTAATTGTGCAACCAGACTCAGCTAGACTGAACTGGTGAGGTCACGGCCTGAGAGAGGAGGTGCTTTTTGTCCTTTTCACTTTTTCTTGTCCCTCTGTGTGACGTCTTGCCATTCTCTTTCTTTTTATTACTCTATTTTATACTCTTTCTTTCTTTCTTTCTTTCTTTCTTTCTTTCTTTCTTTCTTTTTTCTTTCAGCTGACCATCTTCATTTCCCTCCTCTCATTCGCTGTTTTCTTTGTCCTGCTTCCCGGGATTCAGCCTGTAGAATTTTTTTTTTTTTTTAACGTGAATTATTTTCTGTAGTCACATGTTGATTATGGCCATTCATCAGAAGTGTCCTCTTTCAAGAAACTTTTTCGACAAAGTGCTCTCATCGCAATCACTTTTGTTATGGTTTAGACCTTAATCTATGATCTGCTATCAAACCTTGTTTGTACTTTGCTGCAGTCATATTTTACTCCTCAGAGTTAGGAACTTATCACACTGAGCGATTGCTGGACGCTCTCCTCGCCGCACTCCCAGGTGCTGAACGGAGCCTTGCTTCATGGCTGTTTTTCCTCTGATTCACTCCAGATTAGATTACAAACAACCCACCTCTCACCAAACAGCTGCATTTCAGTCACAGATTTGACAGGAAGTCTTTAGCTCATGATAAATAGCACAACAGCCACAAACACGTGTATTGCATTCCTGTTAAATTTGATTTTTTTTTTTTTCTCTCTCTCTCTCTCTCTCTCTCTCTCTCTCTCTCTCTGTTTTTTTTTTTTTGCTACTTTTATAAATAATAGGGTAGCAGGGTTGAAAAACTTCAAGGTTCAAATTCAAATAACTGATATAAGAACCAAGGCTCAGTGTGTTGCAAACCACTTAGCCACGGCTCCAACGTAAAGTTTGTGTTTTAGATGCTAATATTGACGTCGGAGGCCTTCGAGGGGTAAAGTTGTCTTTTAGAGCCAAAGCTCTTGGCGGTCTGACAGGATTGAGGGAGGAAGAGTATGAAGGAAGAGCCGAGGAAGACAGCAGCGTGTTGATGAGGGTCGCACAGCGTTCGTACTGCAGGCTCTACTGTTTTTCATCTTTTCTCTTTCAGAGCAGCCTGATTTATGGTAATTATCCATATTTAGGATCATCTATCAACTGGTAGTTGCTAGGCAATGGGAGCAGCTGCTGTGTGTGTGTGTGTTTGGGCTGGTGAGTTTTCTGTCAGGTACTCGGCTCAGGTGATGGCCTAGTGGAGAGACTGTGCTCTGGGATTTAAAGAGACAAAAAAACACAATTCTTTCCTTCATCCTCGTTTTCACTCTTTCTCTCGCTCTCCGTTTTCTTCATAGCTCCCTCCGCATGGGGGTTCTGTGTCTGTTCTGACATTGTTGTGTCTCTGAGCACCAGGGTGGATGGCGTGTTATCTGTTTCTCGGCGAGGGCACGGCGTAAGGGAGGCGCAATATACGGGCGGCGTGTTTGGACTCCAAACCGTCAGGTTTAGCTCAGGATTAGTGAAGCTTTTGAACCTGCATGACCAAACGTAAGCGTGTTGGTTGTTTTTTTTTTTTTTTTTTTCTCAACTGAAAGAGTGGTTTCCCCCATAAAGGGCCAGATGGGGACGAGACTGCAGTGCTTAGGATATAATGGCCATTGTCTCACGGCTGGGCTGCTCCTCTATGACAACGGCAAAAGGTGATTTATTGACTGCGCCTGACGGCACGACGGCCCGCCAACCGCTACGACCAAACCTGGATTGGGTAAAAAAGACACAGAGAAAGCAAGAAATATATAGACACAGAAAAAAACACTGCAATGCAGGAACAAGCAGCAGGAGATTGAGGATAAACAAACAATATGAAATATTTGTGTTTATTTTACAGCTGAGGAGATTATTAGAGACAGCTGCATGGATGGGTGGAAAATCACTTATTGAAGTCATTATTGATTGCAACGCACATGCAGGGTTTTTCTTCTCCCCCCTCAGACACCAGGATCAAGCAGAACCCCTGGAAATCAGGCCTGTTATGTTCATTCTTCTCTGGTCTAACTGCTAGCGTAGCCCATCACCTTAGTTCATGCAAACTATAGGTTATCAACAACACATTTTAATTGTGTATGAATGAAATATATTTACAGTAAAACAAAATGTCTGTTTACAAACATTAATTTACCTCGATTACATTAATTTTCCAAGCCATTCAAATATTTGATTTGATATCTTCCTTAAATTCCATCTGAAACACACGTGTGTATCAGATGCGTGTCGCACGCAAGCACTCTATGAACAGCGCTAATTACAAGAAGGTAATTATTTGTGGAAGTATTCAGGTGAAGATTGAGGCACCTTCAATTACTCAGCAATCATGAGTGCTGTTTAATTAGCTAACATGCACTCGTTTAGCCTCTCCTTGTTTACTCGGCTCTCCGTAATTCACTGTGTGGAGCTCGCGCAATAACAACACGCAGCACAGCTGCTTCAGTCTGAACGTCTTGGGGTGATTCTTCACTTAGGGGAACTTTTCTGTTTAAAGGAATTTAAAGGGAAAAAAGAAAAAAGGATATATTAGAATAGCTTAACTTTTTTTGTTCATCTTTTGTGTTTGATTGCATCCTCCTTATTTTTGAGAATTAAAAAAATTTAATTTCATTATTTTTTTAACACTTTATTTAAATGAAAATGGTCAATGGTCTATGAGTAGCTGCATTAGGTGTCATTACCAAATTGGTTATTGTTTGAAAAATATAATTGAGAAAAATTCAAATTAAGATTAAGGTAGGCACTAGTTCTTCCGAACTGAAGACCCTTTTCATCTTGACAAATGTCCAGTAATAAAAGCTGAATTTTTTTTTTAACCAAAGATTTTTTCATTCAGTTCCCACATTTTGTTCGTTGCAAACATCTTAAGGAGAATCATTTTAAAAGTGTATTTTGTTTTATTGACAATTTTATCCAATAATGCACTTGGATTGCTTTCATTTTTTTTTCGCTATATCTCTGGCCTAGTGGAGGTGTTATAGTAGCATGTGTGCTAGTTTATGCTACCTACTTTTTCAGGCCATTGTAATTTCATTTTATCTTGAGTTAAGGGTCAAGTGTTAAATAAATAAACGTAAACTGCACATTCCTTTTCTGTTTCTCTTCCCTTTTTTTTTTTTTCCTTCAAGCAGCACAGCTATTCGTGTTATATTTAAGTAGCTAAGCGAACGTTAGCTTTGCACTTGCGCTTCCTCTCCTTAAAATAAGTCTGACCTCACCGTACTCTTGCAGGGTGTATTACCCAAGTAAAGTAAATTGCTGTTAATAATTCGTTAATTGAGCCCTTTCATTATTCAGCAAGCATTTTGATATCGCCGTTCAGCAGTCTTGGGGGATGACAGGCCGTGAGCGCCTTGTTGTGGTTTGTGCAACCGTGAGATGTCCATTCACAGGCTGTTCTGAATGAGGACGTAACGGCGGCTAAAGGAGACAGACCCCGTCTCACTCCCCCGGTGCTGCTGTCACCTCTGCTTTGCTCTTCCCTCCCTATTGTTTGAAGCTAATGTAAAATGCACTGTCTATATGACCCATTTTAGCAGCCCATTAGCATAATTTGGCTGTCGCATGGCCACCGAGTTAATGTACTTGCAAATGACAGGGAAAGTGTGTTATACGACCTTAGGGTTTTTAAAAATTAAATGACAAAGTAGGCCGCACTTTGCATAAGTATGGACTTGACATTGGAGTGTGTGTGTGCGCGTCTGTGTGTGTTAGCGAGTGAGTGAGTGATATTGTAGTGTGTCAGTGCAAGGTGAGGTGAAAGCGTTTACACAGTAGTATTTTAGTTTGTTCATCTACTCAACAAAACCGTTTTTTTTTTTTTTTTTTTTTTTTTTTTTATACATTGAAAGAGATACAGAAAGCCTTAGTTAAATTAGATTTTTTTCATTTTTAATGGTTAATGGGCTTATGAACACCTGTGATATTTTGAATATTTTAATGGCCAAGTATTCTAAAATATTTAAATTGTCATTAAAAATCATTAAATTGATCTACGATAGATAGAAAATAACTGTTAAAAAATTATTAAAAAATAGTAATTATCAGGGAATTTAATGTAATCTGAAGTAATAACTTTTAAGTCATTATATATCAAGAGTTGTCATCCATGCAAAATTATCAGACTATTTATTCATGTTTATTTTTCTTCCTCTCAGTTTCATGTAATTCTCAGTATTTTTAATGGAGCGGTCTGTTGCCCTACTTATATACCTCCATCCATACTCGTCCGGAAGTATCTAAAGCGAAAAGATGAATTTGGAGCGCAGAATGGAATGCCACACCAGTTCTTCAGGGGCCTGAAGCTATTCCGCCATATGGTGGCCTATTCCACACAGAGGATGGTGGGAGGGGGCTGGGCCAGCCTTTTACAAGAGATGCTTAAAGAGGCAAAGCAGATATTAATTCAGAGAGCCTACTCCAGAGTGTCCGCAGGAGCACAAATCACTGTCAGCGGATACGGAGAGGTGGGCAGGGTCCGTGTAAAACGCCCGTCTGCACTTCAAAGCCTTCTTTTGTTTAGTCTGTAATAAAGTTAGATGTGTCTCGCAGAGAAAAGGGACGAAAAAAGCCCGGAGACAGAGCACAAAGGAAGTCCTCAAAGAGGACGATTGTGTGGAAGATGGTGAAAAATGTGAAGGCTTTTCTCCTCTTGTAGGTTCACATTGGGCTAGAGAGAGAGAGAGAAGGTGGGGGTCAGATCTACAAGCCAAACCCCCCCTCAGAAACCTGTCCATCTCCACGGTGCCCTTATTACTTTGAACAGCAGCCATCAATCAACGTGTGTCCACAGAATAGAAACAACGATCATTATTCACAGTTCTGAATAAATGGAATGAAGAAAGTGAGTGCAAAAAAGGGTTTACAGGCAGGGTCCAAAATTAACACTTGCCAAGTGATAAATGGGAGTAAGAATTTGCATTGAAGATGAATTAAAACAAAGTTACTTGCGTGGAACTGCAACATAATACATGGTTTAAATTGAATTGTAAGAATGATAGTCTGACCCTGAAAAAGTGACGTGAGTGATTTAAGTCCCAAACCAATGAAAACATCTGTCGTGACCTTTTACCTCAGTTAATGTTTTACTATTCGAAGTCTAAATGCCTAAAAAGTTTTACTGTGTTGAATAATTTCTGCATTATGCCCCCATATGATAATATTTTAAACATATATGAGGTGCAAGTTATGTAATGACCTGCATAGTTTCACTCATATGCAAGAGAAAACACTATACCCTATTCTAGTAAATATATATAATATGCCGTTTTATCACTGGTAAGATTTGTATATTATTTATCTCAGTTTACTTTTTTCAATTTACATCACATTAACGACATGTTCAACTTGTCTGAGAAACCGCCAAAGATTGTTACACAGCATATTGTCTACTGTTTACTTTGGTAAACTGATTTTTTTTTTTTTTTTTTTTTCCACCCAGTAGTCGATATGTTGTAACACACACACTTTGCATTCATTTCTAGAAACTGCAGTTTCCGTTGCCAGTTCCACAGACAGCCCTGCCAGATTGCAGCAGGCCATAAGTGGACTGGGGCAGACAGCATCATGCTACCGAAGCCTTGTTTTAACTGCCCTGGAAAAAGGGGAGCAGGAGGGAGAGAGAGAGAGAGAGAGAGCGAGAGAGAGAGAGATTGCTGCATTCTCACTGACATGCAGAGCATTACCATAATTGGCTTTTCTACATGATAGGACAGAGGAAATAATAATGTCATTTTATTTACAGCCTTCAGTGTCCTGCCCCCCCTCCCCCTCCTCCTTTTCTCTTTCTCTCTCCATCTCTCTCTCTGTCTGCCTTCAGCGTGCTGCGTAGGTCAAAAGACATGGTTTGATCAGCCCTGTCCAAAGGCATCAAAGTTGAGTGGCATGTAATGGAGACCCAGTGACAAACCACATCGGCCAGCCAAATAAGACTTGCCAGTTTTCCCATTAAAATGTCGGGTAAACGGCGCGGCTTTCCTCTGCACACTCCAAAACCACTCTGACCGGCTAAATCAGCCGACTGAGGGAAGGCAGAATTGGACATTAGTAGTGCAAATGACTGTAGTGATTGCCCCCTCTCCTCCTCGATAAAATAAATAAATAAGGAGGAGGAGGCGGGGGAGAGAGGGAGGCGACGGTGGGCCGCACAGTGACAGTCGAGGAAGGAGAGGCCATTGGCATCTGCGCTCTGTCCGCGAGAATTCTCGTTCCCCTCTTCAAGTTTGAACACTTAGGCCTGACACTTCTCAAGTGCACCAGCCAGCCCAATCAGACAGACCTGGTTTTGTCCGGCGGACTGCTTGGAAGCGGCATAAAGAATGGATTTTTGAAGAACAGCAGATGTTTTTGGCCGCCAAAATCAGTCTGTTCCAAAACATAGCAAGCTGCTTCTGTAGCCAGCACAGTTTTTAAAAGCAGCTTCACAATAATAAACAGGAAAATAAGAGAATCAATAATGCAGACGTCATCAAATACAAGACATTCAATTTCTGCTGTAAAGCAGCTCTAAAAAGAGAGTAGTGTTATTATTCAGTTCAGGACAGTTCGGTTCAATAACTGTAAAGTTCATCAATTATGAAACGAGTACAATTGAACTATAAGCAGCTCAACAGAAACCAATAGTGTCGTTATTCTGCTCGAGTTCAAAGTTGATTCAATTTAATGTGTTTGTTGCAAAATTCTTCAAATATGAAAGTTGATTCAAGCAGCTCTGCAGAAGTTTGATCATTCAGCTCAATTCGGTTCAAGTGTGGTTCTCAGAAATAGAACTCGATGGAAAAAAAACATGGGAGAAACCAGGCTCAGTCTGGTGGCCAGTTCTCATTTAGTAGTTAGAATTGTGCTCTGGGGCGCATCTGGGAAATGTGGCTTCGAATCTAGTCTGAGTCTCATTTCCTGTTATTTCAACTCTAAAAAAAATAATACATAGAGGTGTAATCTGAATTTTCAGAGTTTTGCTTGCAGAAACAATTCAATCTCGTCTAGAGTCACGGCTTGCTAATTCTCTGCTGTTTGTTGGGCAACTGTATGCGAATCTCAACGCTCGAGTGCTTGTATGTGGGTGGTGTTTCTAAGAGCTGGCACTGGCTGTGTTTGTATGTGTGGTGTCATGGGTGTCTATAGCAAGAAGGTTCACTCTGCGGCTGATCTTTGTTGGCTGAGACTGTGAGCTCTGCTCGTGTGAGTATGTGTGTGTATGTCCTGCTCATGTCCCGTTGCTGTGTCACCTGTCTAAAATCAGTGAGATCTCAGCAGCCACAGTGACAGCTCCACTCTGGACACAGATGGCCACGCTTTCCTGCACAACACGCATACACGCACACACAACTCACATCTCGCACACCTCATACATGCACACAAGCACAAGGCCCTGGTGCTCTGGCTGATCATTTTAGATGTTGGTGGGCACTCAAGAACATACACACCTTTGTTCTTGTCTCTCCATATTGGTGTGTTGTGTTTGAAAGAACACACGCAAGCACATGGGTGTAAGAGCGATCTTAAAATTGTTTGGGGTGGAAGGGTGCACATTCTAAATATTATCAGCCTGGCTTATGAATATTAATTAAATGGGGCCATTGTCGTAGTTTTAAATGATTTGCAGAAACAGAGCAGGTGTCTCAACTTACTTTTAGATTAGAATATATATATATATATATATATATATATATATATATAATATATATATAATATATATAAAAATATATATATAAAAATAAAATATTAGTGCTGTCAAAATTAGCACGTTAACGCATGCAATGCATCATCGTTTTTTTCCCGTCATAATTTGGCTAGCATTATATTATATGATCACGCTCTTATTCACACAAATGCTTTTAAACCATTTTAGCACCACAAGACTGAGAACGGCCTGTGTGACACACACACAACTTGTGTGCACAGAAAGATGCGCTCCAGTATCGATTTCTCTTTCGCACTTGAACAAACAATACTGCACAAAATTATGCCAAAATGCCCGTTTTGTCGAGTATCTTCATAAGAGCGGTCTTAAATAAGTTAAATAACATCTTAAATGATCTGATGAGTTGTGAGAAAATGAGATACGCGTCAGATCTGCATCATGTTCGGCAGCTGCAGCTCTTAAAGTCACAGCAGCTTAATAAATCAGTTGCTGTGATGTCTGTCATTGGTGTTAATCAAGGAACAAAAGTAACAGAGAAACTTGGAACTTTAATAAGGATTAATCTAAATTTATAATTTATGCTGTGAAGACTGCAAAGTTTCTGATAACTTTATTAATTTCTGTATATTTCCTACCTGTTAGACCGGTAGGAAGACCACAGGTAAACATGGCATTTATTATAATGGGTTTATGTGAATTTTAAGTTCTCTTAAATTATAAGTAATTTAGCCTAATAAATGTTGAAATTGATAGCTTTTAGTTATACTGTAATGTTGAATGTCTATAATTAAAGTTTAAAAAAAAAAAATCAATTTCATAGAGACATCATTACCAGTTTTAATATCAGTGAAACTGGCCTTCATTCATAAAAAGATGTCATTAAACAAATATTATGTCTTTAAGTTGTTTCTACATTAATTTGGAGAGTAACTGAAATTATTACAATATAAAAATATTAAATTCCAATGTTTTCGAAGAGAAATGTGCGATTAATTTTTTTTTTTTTTTTTTAATTGATTGACAGCACTGTGTGTGTGTGTGTGTGTGTGTGTGTGTGTGTGTGTGTCTTATTCAGACATTTTTTATATTTTTGATATATTTTTACTAGTGGGTGCAGGACACTATAGTTCATTTATGGAAGTGAAGATGGCAAAATAAAGTAAACTGTGACATAATATACCCAAAAATTCTTCATACCGTGGACTACCAGTAAAACTGATAAAAATTTGGAACCAAAAATTTAGACACTTTGACCTGAACATGTTTTGCTTAAGTGTTATCTGACATAATTAAGATTAATTTGTTCTGACACAGTTTAACTCTGAGATCTATGTTTTGTGAATTTGTCATATTTTATTATCATTTTTTAAACTAAAGTGAATAAACTATATTAATGAATGAAATGTTCAAGGTGTCTGAATAAATTTTGGTTTGACTGTGTGTGTGTGTGTCTATCTATATCTATCTATCTATCTATCTATCTATCTATATATATAGATATAGATATAGATATAGATATAGATATATAGATATAGATATAGATATAGATATATAGATATACATATATACATTATCTATATCTATATCTATATATGTATGTATATGTGACACACACACACAGTCAAACCAATGATCATTTAAGATTAATCTAAATAATTGTATATATATATATATATATATATAATTCATTTACAATTATTTAGATATAAATACATGTCTATTTGTAGACACGTGTAAATACAAGATCAACATTTGTTGAAAGAGTTTCAGGCCTTGTTTTGTATGGTATCCGTGGAAAGTGCCGGCTTCACTCAGTAAATCAAACTCTTTCTCATTCTCCTCCGCATCAAAAGCATCTTCTTTTTATAGCAACTATTGATTCGCTTAATTGTGTGTATTCTTAACAACTTATCTGTGTCGTTTTCTCCCGACAGTACAATGCAGGCTTATTTTTGACTGACAAACACAACAAGCCCCTCCCCCCCTCCTCTCCTCTTAATCCCTCTCTTATTGTTCAGCGTGATGTTTAAAAGCAGGCCCCCGATAAGAGATGTCAGCAGTCAAACTTCTGATTGGGTTATTAAGTGTGAGCTGTCGTTGCCGTCGTCTGGCGGGTTCCTTTTTTTTTTGACGCAGATGGCAAAAAATTGCCAAGTCGTGTTTGACGGCTTGATGTGAGGACAGTGACATGCCAGCGCGCATGCCTGTCAGATGCCACGCGGTGTCAGGGGCTGAGAAGACGCGCTCGATTTAGTGTCAGGTTCTGCCCATCTCTTTGCGAAAAAAGCCCTCTCGTTCTGGCTTTCTTCTTCGCCCCCCATCTCACTTTTCTCTCTCTCTCTCGGCCCCTCTATCACTCTCTCTGTAATTACAGCAAAGATGAAAAACTTCTCTCTTTGTTTTAACGTGATAAGCTGTCTTAAATGCTGCAGTGACTTGAGGGAATTATCAGGGCTTCAATCCACTGAACCGTGTTGCGGCGTGAACATTTCTTTTAAAGCGATATTTGGATAAGTGATTTATTTGACAGTTCGTAATGTTTATTTCACAAAATCCTTTTCGCTTTACGCCGCCTACTTGATTTCTCAGAGGAATTGACGGATTGAAATCCGTCGGAGAGCTTGAGGTGGAATCAGTGATTCCTCCGGATCAGAAGGCGTCCTTTAAGAAAATCCGAGTAACGGGAACGCCACATACTCCACATTCCCAGCTGTTCACGCCCCTACAGCTTCCTCCACGCAGCTGTAAATGGCACCTTACAAACATCAGGTACGGAGTCCGTTCTGATTACGTGTGCTCAGCTGCACGCCGTTTGAAGCTGACAGCACATCTGCTTCAACCACTGAGACGGATCTTGGCATCTCGGACAGACATCTCCTGGTGGCTCGCTGAGATAAAGGAACAACTCTTCAAGCGCTGCCTGTCTCTTTTTCTTCTCTTTACTCCCATCTCCTCTACTGCTCCCCTCTTTTCCTGCTCTGTCTCTTCCCATTGCCTTCACAGTTGTGCAGGCTGTTGTTGTGGCTTTTCTTCTCGTGTTGTGTTCAAAATGGCTGATAGTAACAATACCGCTCTCAAAGCGAACAGGAGCCTTTTTTTATAGCTGGACATGCTGTGAAGATGCATGCACACACACACACACGCGCACACACAAGCACGCTAGAAAGAGGTACTTTGATGTGTTTCGATGACGGAGAGCTCATTTTGTTTATCTCCCACTGCAGATCGAAACCAGCTGATGAAACAGGAATTTAATCCTACCGCTCCTCATTAAGCACTTGGTCTCATGGACCTTTATTCTCTTTTCATTAAGCGAATTAAACGAGTAGCATTCTGTCTCTCCCTCTCTCTCTCCCTCTTTTTGTCTTGCAGCTGTGGGTGCCGACAGTGGGCTATCACTCCGTTTTTTTTTCTGTCATAGCTCTGTCGGCACACAATAGAGTGAAGGAGCTTTTTGTGGCTGAAACATGAAACCTTACATTTGTGAACATTATTGTTCTGTTCCTTTCCCCCATGTAATACATCTGACAGTACATCTTATTACCACACATTTAGCTGAGGAAAATAAGCATTTTCTAGTGTGTGGCGTAGGCAACATTTTTCAGTATCCTCTTTTTACCTTGAGAAATAAATGTGCACTTAGCAGTAATACGCAGAGCAAAAAAGAGCCGTGTTTTCACAAATAAGCATGAATGTGTATTTCTGAAACACGCACTCATGGCCTGATGCTGTTTTCGCTAAAAATCAATGCATTAACTGGTTCTTATCAATCCCCTGGGACTTTTTTGGTCAAAATATCAACAAGGGAGGAAGACATCCATGCCCATGTTTGGAGACCAGGGTGGCTGATATAGTACTGATATACATATAAAGCAATTTCAAATCAACATGAAATCGAAAATGACACTATTTGCGTTCTTAAAAGGATGGTTTACCCAAAAATGACAATTCTTTCATCATTTACTCAACGTCATGTTGTTCCAGACCTATGAGACTTACACAAAAGAAGATATTTTGAAGAATGAGAATTGTTGTCCAAATAATGAAAGTCAGTGGGCTCCAAAACAAAGCTGGACCATTTTCATTGCATGGGCGAAGAAAAAAAAAAAAGGAATTTTCAAAATATCATCTTTTGTGTTCTGCAACAAAGTCATACAGGTTTGGAGAAACATGATGGTAAGAAATTGAGTAGATGATTTTAAAGATTTTTCATTTTTGGATGAGCTATCTTTTTAATCCACATTTTAACCTTGCATCCCTATTTAGCATTAACCAAGCAGTTATTTGGGCATTGTTTTTTGCTTCTTAACCTAGAACATAAATTGGACTCAAAATTGCAAAAATTAAACATTCATTTGCAAACAAAAAATCTTGACAAATTTGGAACGGATACAAAAACAAATCCTGCTAATCACCCAAGCAGACATGGTTATCGGTCAATGCTAAAATATTGTTGAAATATATCTATCACTAGAAGAAAGGTGCACTAAAGTTGGTTATGTATCCTCTTGTCTTTTATCTCACTCTCTATTTTTCTCCTGTGGCTGCACACACTCTTGACTCCCTGAGAGTTAGTACAGCATGGACCATGACAACATGACATGCCATTTCCACTTGCATTTTAGCATGACTCGCTGCGAGAACTTCCATCGCCTCTGCCAACAGCATTGAGGCAAGCTGCACCCCGCGCTGCATCCCTGGCAATAACTCAGACGCAATCTCACACTCAGAGGAGTCTAGCTTGGCTAGTGCATGAGAGAACTGGATCAATGTCACACACAGTCTGTGCCCTCTAACTACAGGGAAAAGGAGGACAAGAAAGAGCAAGAGAGAGTAGTCTATATATGGTGTAATTTTATTGTAAACAAAGGGGTGGGGAGTTGGGGTAATTTTGCAGTATTGGTTGTAAATGGATGCATATTTTTAAAATTTTGAAATATCTTTTGCTTTTATTACATTTATAATGGTATACAGTTTTTAATCCATACATAATTCCATGACATTACCATGTTTCTTTTTAGTATGTTTATCTGTTTTAAAGATTTAATTTTTTTCTAGATATCTTTTTTTCTTTTTCTTTAGAGGACTCTCCTCTGCCCTCTTTACCCTTGCTGAGCTGTTACACAGGATAGCTTTGTTAGTCTCAGCAGTGAAGGGGGCTATCTATCATAGTCAAGATATGGATGTTTGCCACTTTATAATTGCAAACCTGTGTCCTCTGCCAGGACTATTGACAAAAAAATCTCTTTAGGATCATTATGTAGGCTTGCGCACACACACACACATGCAATGATACATTTTCCCACACCTATTTTGTTTGAAGCAACAAAAATGTTTAAAAGTGAATTTACTTATTCAACGATCCATGTTAAAGATGCACATTTTGGGGGCTCTTGTCTCATCTCTTTTTTTCCCCTCTGTTTTGTTTTCTCAGCCTATGTGCCGGAGGACGAGCTTAAGGCAGCTAAGATCGATGAGGAGCACCTGCAGGACGACGGGCTCTCCTTAGACGGTCAGGACGCAGAGTACCTGTGCAACGAAGAAGACGATGGGCGTGAACAGCTGAGCTACCAGAATTCTCCACTCAGCAATGGCACCAACCCAGACGCTGGGTACGGCTCACCCCTCAGCGACACCAGCGATCACCTGGCTGACTTCAAAAGCACCTCCTCCAAGGAGGGCCAGGATAAAGAGGAGGTTGAAGACATGGAGACAGATGCCGGACTATCATTGCAGGACAGCCTGGCGCAGATGAAAGCCGTCTATGCAAACCTGATTTCAGATGCTTCCTGGTCGAGTATCACAAAGGACATTATGAAAAGCAAGCAGGTTAGTGCCAGTAGCACTAACAGTACTCCAAGCAGCCACAAGGGGAACAACAGCGTTGTGAACAGCCATGCAAGTAATATTACAAGCAGTGGAGCTAGCAGCAGCAGCAATGCTAGCGCTAGCACAAAGACAAATGTGACGCCGAGCAGCAATTCGACAAAAGCCACCACATTAAACAATGCCAACAATGGAAACATCAATGGTGCTAACAGTGGGGGTGTTGCATATGACTGGCACCAAGCAGCACTTGCTAAAACCTTACAGCATACGCCCTACCACCTCATGCCTGAACCAAGTCTCTTCAGCACAGTGCAGCTGTACCGGCAAAACAATAAGCTGTATGGGCCTGTGTTTACGGGTGCCAGCAAGTTCAGATGCAAGGACTGTAGTGCAGCCTACGACACGCTTGTAGGTCTCACGGTGCACATGAACGAAACGGGCCATTACCGTGATGATAACAAGGACAAGGAGGAGGACAGGGGCAAGAAATGGTCCAAGCCACGGAAGCGATCCTTAATGGAGATGGAGGGCAAAGAAGATGCTCAGAAAGTCCTGAAATGCATGTATTGTGGCCACTCATTTGAATCCCTACAGGACTTGAGTGTCCACATGATCAAAACTAAACACTACCAGAAAGTGCCTCTCAAAGAACCAATGCCAGCTCTTGCCTCAAAGCTGGTGCCCTCCACCAAAAAGCGAGCGTTCCAAGACCTGATGTCTCCTTGCTCACCTGAGTCAATCTCCAGCACCCCTGGCATTCCATTGGCAGAGACTGCACCCACCAAAGATCAGAAGATTTCCAACCCATATGTCACGGCTAATAACCGTTATGGCTACCAAAATGGTGCAAGTTATACCTGGCAGTTTGAGGCCCGAAAAGCTCAAATTCTTAAGTGTATGGAGTGCGGGAGTTCCCATGACACCTTGCAGCAGTTGACAGCCCATATGATGGTGACTGGACATTTTCTCAAAGTCACAAACTCCGCCTCTAAAAAGGGAAAGCAATTAGTGTTTGACCCTGTGGTGGAAGAGAAAATCCAATCCATTCCTCTTCCGCCTACAACAACACGTTTACCAGCTCCCACTATCAAGTCACAACCTGATTCACCAATACACCCATCCAACATGGATGAAAGAAAGGAGCTGGAGGAGGAGAAATTGGAGGAACCTGAGGAGAAAAAAATTAAGCAAGAGAAAGAGGATCCTGTTGAGAAGGTGGAAAAAACGGACAAACCCAGCCATTACAAATATCTAAGAGAAGAGGATCTTGAAGAGTCTCCTAAAGGTGGACTAGATATTCTCAAATCATTAGAAAATACAGTCTCCAGTGCAATCAGTAAGGCTCAGACTGGTACGCCCACTTGGGGTGGATATCCCAGCATTCATGCCGCTTACCAGCTCCAAGGTTCTGTGAAACCATCTATACCTGCTGTCCAGAGTGTCCAGATTCAACCAACATTCAACGCCAGCAGCTTGAAATCTTTGACCTCTGACTCCAGCACTCTGATCCATTCTCCAAGCAGCCCATCTCCACCTCCAAACCATAAAAGCAATGTTCTAGCAATGGAAGAGTTAGTGGAGAAAGTAACAGGAAAAATCCCTTCAAAGAAAGACAGGGATGAAAAATCAACTGAACGTGTTTCCAAACATCTCACTGCTGAATTACCCTCTCCTGTCCTCAAAGACCGAAAGGACCTGCCAAGACCAGGAGATCTTAGCAAGCCAACAAAGAATGGAATGGTAGATAAAGACCTAGACCACATTCCGGTTCGGGAAGGAGAATACAAGGAAAGCCATGCAGATAATCCTGTAAAGAACGGAACGGATGTCCACAAAACACAAGTCAGCAATGGTTGCGATAATTTAGGAATCATCACTGACCACTCACCAGAGCAGCCTTTAGTCAACCCTCTCAGTGCATTGCAGTCTATCATGAACACTCATTTGGGTAAGGCCTCCAAAACAGTCAGTCCACTCCTGGACCCACTAGCAATGCTGTACAAGATCAGCAACAACATGATGGAAAAGCCCATGTACAATCCCGCTCAGGTCAAGCAAGTCGAGTCCATCAACAGATATTATGACAATGACGACGATCAGCCCATGGACTTGACGAAGTCCAAAAGTGGCAATGGGCCCATAAACAATTGTTCATCCACTGTTATCAGCAACAGCAGCATCACAAACAGCACCCGACCCATCTTGTCAACGTTGTCTGAATCAGTCTCATCTCCTCTTCGAGAGAATGCCCTAATGGACATCTCTGACATGGTGAAGAACCTCACAGGTCGCCTGACGCCAAAGTCATCAACCCCTTCCTCTATATCCGAAAAGTCAGATGCAGATGGCTGTGCTTTTGAGGATGGGCTGGAGGATCTTTCACCCGTTCAGAAGAGGAAAGGCAGGCAATCAAACTGGAACCCTCAGCATCTGTTGATTCTTCAGGCTCAGTTTGCGTCCAGCCTTCGAGAAACCCCTGACGGAAAGTACATCATTACAGACCTAGGTCCTCAGGAGCGTGTACATATTTGTAAGTTTACAGGTCTCTCCATGACCACCATCTCCCACTGGTTGGCAAACGTCAAGTACCAACTCAGGCGGACAGGTGGAACCAAGTTTCTGAAGAACATAGACTCGGGCCAGCCACTGTTCCTGTGTAGTGATTGTGCCTCCCAGTTCAGAACTCCCTCCACATACATTAACCACTTAGAGTCCCACTTGGGCTTTAGCTTGAAAGACCTCTCAAAGTTATCAATAGACCTCATAAGAGACCAGCAAGCAGTCACAAAAATGATCACAGACAAGACATTCAGTGCCCTTGGCTTGACTGATGAGGACTCTAATTCCATATTTCAGTGCAAACTGTGCAATAGGACTTTTGTCAGCAAGCACGCAGTGAAACTGCACCTCAGCAAAACGCATGGAAAGTCACCGGAGGACCATCTGATCTTTGTTACTGAGCTGGAAAAGTTAGAAAAAGCCTAAGGAAAGCAGGCTGGTGGCAGTGAAGTGACTGGATTGAGAATCATTGCACTACATCACTGTACTGCACTGCGCCTGAACTGAGCCTTCAAAATCAGTCCAACTTCTGTCGTGAAACTGCCTGATTGGACCATGATCTGTTTCGTTGTTTTTTTTTTTTCTTCCCTCGTTTTTTCAGTCTCTTGATTTCTTTCTTGCTTTGTACTGTATTTATCTGATATGTGTCGGTTATGTGCATGTTTTTTTCTTTTTATTTTCTCTCTGAGTGACTTCATATTCAAACAGAATTTACAATTTGTACTCTGTTGAATTGGAAATGAAACAAACATGGTATCCATGGGCATGGTCTAAAAGAAAATGGCAAAAGAACTTCTGAATAGAATGAGTTGCATTGTACACTTACTATACATCAAAAGACTGACTTCATTAAAGCACTCTGTAGTGTTGAATGTTATGAGAATATGTATAAAATGAGACAGAGCTATTTTGTTAATTTGAGCTCAGATTTTCAAATATTGGCTTGACATAAATCAAACTGCAACCCTTTGAAGTGAAAACAATGAATTGTAGATTTTGTTGAGTCTTCTAAACCTTGAAGGATATTGAAGATTTTGACAGGCTGCCTATGATTATACACTTTGGTTTTTCAAAGGCATTTCTTTGTTTTTAATAATCATTGTTTTGTTTTGTTAAGTATCATTTTATACAGTAGCAATTTGAAACGTATGCTTTGGTACCACTATTTCTCTTTCTATGGTTTTGCTTTGGTTTCAACCTGTAAAGACTTAATTGAAATCTTATATACAGCACATATATTTAAATGATCAGCGAAGATGTGTAAATTTCCATCATCATATCTTGCCAATTGCCGCAGCTCAACATTGTTTGTATGGTGTGCATTCTTTTATATTGTCATTTTATATATAGTAAACAAAAAGGAAATAATATGTACAGAGATGTATATGCAGTATATGTGCTGTAGAACCACGATTCATCCTTTAGTTGAACTAAGTTCTCTGATGTGGTAAACACGAAATTGACTGAAGGAGTTGCATCGCTGTTGATGCACGGCGTATGAGAGTGAACCAAGCAATGCAAAACATGAAATACAGTACATTTCAATGTTTTATCATGCCATTGTGAAAAGTCCCATCAATTCCCTTAATTAAAAAAAAAAAAAAAATGTTTTTGTCCCTTAATTGTAAAATAAAAACTGAAGCATTTCTTGATTAATGCGGTTCTCCATTTGGTCATTCATGTGTTTTTCTCTTTTCCTACAATCAGCAATTCACTTGAAATTAAGTCCACCTTGTGGACTTCATCTTAGCTTCCTTCAGAGTCGAAATATTCTGAAGTTCATTGTCCGTGTTTGCTTTTGTGATTGTTTGAATGCAGCACCTTTTCTTGCTGTATGTAAATGAGAGATGTTTCCAGACACAAAACCTGCCAGTAAACAGGAAACTCTCTCGCTGGAGCCAAAACTGGCAAAAAAACTTGGATTTAACGCTTTTCCGTAAAGCCTGTATATCTGGCTTCTCAGGACCGATTCTGTAGCATTGATCCAGCTCTACCTCTTTTTTTTTCGTTGGATCTTAGTGCAGTCCCTGTACGTATTCTATGTAAATTACAGCAATCATGACAACTGCGACATTGTGAGTACCTGCAGAGCAGAGTGAAACATCGGCAGATAGACGCAGTTTAAGCAGATTTGCATATTTTTTTCCCCTCTCTCCTGTTCTCGCAAGCACTCTCCAAGCATTTCACGGGGTTTTCAGACTTAGAAATAAATGCCCAATTTCTAGTGGGAATCAAAGATTTACTCTTTTCAGCTCAATTACTGAGTGATTATACGTGTGGACACAGGGGGCTTGAGGGGAAAGGAAACAAGAAGGGGAAAGGACTGAAATATGCAGTGTTTGCACAATAATCTCAATCTCCATTTGAAGCCGCTTTAGGGAGTTGCAGTATCAAACCCCTTGTTAGTTGCCCTATTTGAGAGTATCCTCTCACTCAAATTGGCATGTTTTGATTTCCCAGTGGTCCCATACTGAATATTCTGAGCCTCCATCTGCTAGTTTTGCTTTCCTCAATTACTGTAATTCTTTTTCATTTTCATTCGGAAGGCAGCATATCTGTGCAAACGATCAAAAATATTAAGCCGTATAAATCCAAAAGTAACCAACTACTTTTGCATAAATAGTCAAATTTGTCATCCAGAGAATTATTTTTACACGTGAAGGAAGCAAGTTTAGGCTTTGAATATGTTCTGGAGTAGATTTACAACTATTAATTCATTCAAGTCATGGTTTTGGTGGAACTTTTCCACATGTTGGAATATACTCAATATAATAACCTGAAAGCATTATTGTTATTGAAATCAAACCTTTTGAGTATGGAACAGATTTAAGTGTATTATAAAATTAAGCCTTCCATTTCCTTCCACATCTGGGGTCCCGACGCACATGAAGATAAAGCGGTCGTGCCAGGTCTCTCTCAAAGAAGTGACTTGCTGCCTATGCGCAGATTTCGCATGCTATGAGAAAACAAAAGGTTTCAAAGCGTACATTTGTGTCTTAAAGCTCCGGAAAACACAAAGGTGAGACAATGTTGAAGACGGAACGTAAACACTGAGGTTTTGAATGCCCTGCAACTTTGTGTGTAAGGCAGAAACATTTTTAGCAGTAAACAAGCATGTTTCATCTGTCCGCACATGTCGCTGGCAAGTACATTCTTCCTTTAAACATTAATCATGATAGCAATACATTTCTGTTTGTGAAAGAATGCATTTAGAATGAAATTCTTAAGTCCATTGACAATGGTGATGATTGATTGATTGATTAATCAAACAAATAGCTTAGACATCAAAACAGATCTCCACTTTCGCTTACCTGTCTAAAATACTAAGATGTTTCAGGACAGGACGAAGGGTTGAAGGAAAGCAGAATTTTGAATAAGTCTTTGCACGTCAAACATCAGTGTCATTACTGATGCAACTCATCACTGTGAATTCATCAGCTTAACCTTCTCTCATGTTTTATTATTCACTTCAAGCAAACAGGAAATAAATAATCTCAGTCTGTTTCTTTGCTGCTCAATCTCACAGACAGACGGTGAAGCATAAATATGATGCCACACAAAAGAATTCATTGATAGCAGGACCATGATGAATTTAAACTGGTTACAATTTGTCATTTTCAAAAGGCAAAGCTGTGAGACCTCATCGCAATTTAAAAGTTCCCTATCAAATTGCACACTTTCTCCTGAGAGGAATATGATTGAATATAATGAAATCTGGAAAATGACACATTATGGGCTGTGAATGACAGTATTTTTGAATATAAAATGGGAAAAATAAAACTTTTAGCCAACATCCATCCAAGTGGACATTTTTTTGGCCAAAAACATTCATTGGTATCTTGGGGAAAAAAAAAAAAAAAGTGTCATAATTTGCTTTCCAAAAGACTTTCAGTCTCTGTAGAACACAAATGGAGATGTTTATCAGAATGTTCACAGTTTTGGTCACTGTCACCAATCATTTTATAAACCTTTATGCTAAATGGCTTCATTTGCATTCCATAGTTGAAACATGAAACAGAGTTTTCATTATTGCGTTCACCTTAACCCCAAAACCTGGCTTCTTTGAGTCAAATACTCAACTTTAAAAACACATTCAGCTTGAAATGCACCAACAGTGACAACCTAAAGTGTTCCTTGCATCAATTTTAAATGTTTTAAGCCTTTAAAAACTCATTTGACACCCTGTGTGCTGACTATTTCTAGACTGAATTTGTTATTCTTAAGCTGTCCGCAATGAGGCCTGTGTTCCTGTCAAACGACAGCTGTCAAACTACAAGGCAGAATGTGTAAAATTGAATCACAGTTGAACACTGTAGAAAACAAAGGGCTGTCAGATAAATGCACACGGCAGAATAAATTGTGAGCCCGTTTGATTGGCAGCTCTAGGACGAAACGTACATTTCCGAGAATAAATATGGCTGGAAAACTTTGAGTCCCATCAGGTGATGGACTGCGGGATCATTGCATTAAGACTTATTTGATGCTTCCTTCCCAACAGATGTGTGAAGTGTTGGGGAGACGGCGTCACAAATGGTTGTGTTCCTGTCAAAAGTGAGCCATGTTTGGAGATGGAACGTCCCACTTATTCATCTGCGTGCGGATAGCGGCCTGAAGAATGGAGATGTGACAAAATCGCTTCTTTATAGAATAATGACGGCTGACATGGGGCCTAATGGATGCAGTGTTTTTAATCTCTGTGAAGGCTCAGCCCGGTGATGGACTCGGCTGCCAGGCCTACAGGTGTGCTGTGACAGCCTGTCTATTCTACTGCTCATCACTCACGCAGAGCAGAGACGACCAGCTACATTTCAGCTCAATCCGCTCAGACGCTGTATTGCACTTGAATGCAAAGCGGCGGGGAGTGGCACCGTAACCCGGGCGGAAAGTTCTCTGGCTTCTTTATATAGAGGTTAAGAGAGTCCAATGTTGGACAGGATACGTCAAGTTGGGTATGATGGGAAGAAGAACAAGTCCAGCTTAGTCAGGCACACGCTTTCTACACAGGCAAACTAGATAAACTGCTGGATATCTAAGGAGAGAAATCAGTTAAAAAAAAAAAAAAGAATTTCATTAAGGCCGCATTTACACTGCAGGTCTTGATGCCCAATTCTGATTTGTTGACTATATTCAATTGGTTTTTGACAACCAGCTTACATCTTCTTTTAAAAGTGACCCCTATCCGATATCTGCATTTACACTACATGCTTGGCAAAACAACCCAAGCTAGACATACTGACACGGAAAAGCTTAGGCCGAAAAGGAAATAAAAACAGCGTGATTTGCAACAGAAGCAGATGAAATGATAACACAAGCTTTTGCTTCCATACCATCTTTAAAGTTTTCTGTAAAAACCCTGTATTTTTGCCTGCATTGTCTCTTCACCCCAAAGGCTCATGACACTGGGGTTGAGCCTTCGTCCTCCATTGCGCCATTGAAAAGAGTCATGCGATCGCGGTTGGCGTCCACCTGAGTTGACGTCATCCACCACCATCGCTTTTTCAATGATGTACGACTCGCATTGATGGGAATATCTGATCTGTCAGTTTACGTGGCAGACGGAAATGCACGCATCCCATTCGTATCAGATTTATTTCCACATATGAATGAGGCCTGAAACCGATCTGAGAATATCGGAATCCATGTGCTTTTTTCCTGCTTACACGTTCATGGGTCATATGCGATCTGTGCCAAATGGGAGGATTGGATCACTTGAACCATGTAATATAAATGCAGCCATAGTTAGGGTTGCATAAATCCATGTGAAACAGTATAAAATAATTGGACTATTTTTTTGTACTTTTTTTTGCATTTGTCAAGTGGCCCTTCATTACTTTTATTACTTTTACACATGACAAATGCAAATACTTTTGTGTTTGTTTATTTTTCAATAATTTTTCAATGTTCAGAGTAAGAAAATGCTGTTCAAATTTGTACATGGTTGCACATTTGTTGAAAAAGTTGTTAATTTGATTGATTTTAAATAGATTTTTAGATAGATTTTCATTTAAACATCTCATTGGTGTTACATTGTTTAATGTTTGTGTGAAAGATTTTCATTTAATGTTATAATTGATTGATTATAGTTTGAGGTAAGAGGTAAGCATTTTCAGATAATATTGACAACACCTTAGAAAATGGTCATTAATTGTTTTGAAATGATTTATATTAAAATATTTTATAATGACCCATAGTGATTGTATCATTTTGAGGACTGTTTCATCCTGTTACAGAGTTTACATTTAAAAGACTTAAAAGTTCTTACAATTTCTGACCTATTAAGATGTCTGTATGCAGCTGGAAGTGATTTTTTTTGCCATTCACTCAACAGTGAATGATTGAATTTTGAATCTTTGCAAGACTGCTTTGTGAGACACAAGCTTCTGCAAATGTTGCTGTGGGATTTGTATGCAATTTCAGATTAAATTGATGTAGGGAAAAGTCAGCGAGTGAGAGTGAGAAAAAGAAGGTAGGGAACGAGAAAGATCTGTGTGAATTAATGAGCACAAATATGCTTCTGTGCCATTATTCGTTGGTGAAAAATGTGTATTCTTACTCCCTGACGGCCCAAGCAGCTGAGAGAAAGTAACTGACTTTGTTGTTGCGTTTCTGTGATTGTTCTTTCAGATTCAGCTGAGTTTCCTCTCAAAGGCTTTAGACTGGCTTAACACATTTGTTTATCTTCGCGCTGTACAGGTACAGCAAGTGTAAAGTGTTTCTTCTCTTTACTTTACTACACAGTATTCATCAACAACTGAAAGACTTAAATGACAGATGGGTATTACTATTGCTGAAATGACTTGTCATGTTTGCACCTTTGATTTAGTAAAAGTAACTCTACAACAAATATTTCTACTATGTTTTCAATGTGGGAATCTACTTTCAAACTATAGCATGGCAAGCTACAAGCTAATTATAAGTTAAAGTAGCTAAGCAGTCAAGTGTGTAAAATATATTAAAATAGGCAAAGTTCATTTAAATTGTAAAATTATTTTAAAGTATTTTTACTGTATTTTTCTTTCTGACCCCAAACTTAAAAAAGGTAGGTTATTTTTCTTTCTCTAAACAAGCATTTTGAATAAAATCGATTTGGGTGACAGCATTAAACAGATAAATATACACTAACTTAAAAACAATAAAACATTCAACTAAATATTAGCATTTAACTTATGTTAAAATGTTAAAAATCAGCCCTGCATTCATGAAAAATTCTTAGAAAGTGTTTCCTTAAAGAAAATATCCTAGTAAAGACGCTACACATTAGATTGTGCCAGGATCATGTTTGTGACCAATCTTATTAGACACAGTGCAGAAATACCATAGCACCAGAAATGGAAGTAATCACTACATTAACTACATTAACATATTTGGCAACTGGAAAAATGCAACTATGCAGCAGTGATGATTTAGTTCTGTCACAACCTTCTATAAACAAAGTGATCAGACAATTACAGCACTTTCAGAGCCTCTTATTGTGTTGCTGTTCATTTCCTATCAAATATATTAACAGCATGGAAAATAAAAAATAAAGAATATATACTATATATATATATATATATATATTGCCAAAAATATTGGGACACCCCTCCAATCTTGAATTCAGGTGTTCCAATCACTTCCATGGCCACGGGTGTATAAACTCAAGCACCTAGGAATGCAGACTGCTTCTACAAACATTTGTGAAAGAATGGGTCACTCTCAGGAGCTCAGTGAATTCAAACGTGGTACCGTGATAGGTTACCACCTGTGCAATAAGTCCATTCGTGAAATTTCCTCACTACTAAATATTCCACGGTCAACTGTTAGTGGTATCATAACAAAGTGGAAGCAATTGGGAACAACAGCAACTCGGCCACGAAGTGGTAGGCCACGTAAAATCAGAGTGGGGTCAGCGCATGCTGAGGCGCACAGTGCACAGAAGTCATCAACTTTCTGCAGAGTCAATAGCTACAGACCTCCAAACTTCGTGTGGCCTTCAGATTAGCTCAAGAACAGTGCGTGTAGAGGTTCATGGAATGGGTTTCCATGGCCGAGCAGCTGCATCCAAGCCTTACATCACCAAGTGCAATGCAAAGCGTTGGATGCAGTGATGTAAAGCACGCCACCACCGGACTCTAGAGCAGTGGAGACGTGTTCTCTAGAGTGACGAATCATGCTTCTCTGTCTGGCAATCCGATGGACGAGTCTGGGTTTGGCGGTTGCCAGGAGAACGGTACTTGCCTGACTGCATTGTGCCAAGTGTAAAGTTTGGTGGAGGGGGGATTATGGTGTGGGGTTGTCTTTCAGGGGTTGGGCTTGGCCCCTTAGTTCCAGAGGAACGAACTCTTAATGCTTCAGCATACCAAGACGTTTTGGACAATTTCATGCTCCCAATTTTGTGGGAACAGTTTGGGGATGGCCTCTTCCTGTTCCAACATGACTGCGCACCAGTGCACGAAGCAAGGTCCATAAAGACATGGATGAGCGAGTTTGGTGTGGAGGAACTTGACTGGCCTGCACAGAGTCCTGACCTCAACCCAATAGAACACCTTTGGGATGAATTAGAGCGGAGACTGTGAGCCAGGCCTTCTCGTCCAACATCACTGCCTTACCTCACAAATGCGCTTCTAGAAGAATGGTCAAAAATTCCCATAAACACACTCCTAAACCTTGTGGAAAGCCTTTCCAGAAGAGTTGAAGCTGTTATAGCTGCAAAGGGTGGGCCAACTCCATATTAAACCCTACGGATTAAGAATGGGATGTCATTAAAGTTCATGTGCACGTAAAGGCAGGCGTCCCAAAATGTTTGGCAATATAGTGTATATATATATAATATGTGTGTGCATGTGTGTGTGAGTACAGTAAAACAGGAAAAATTATGCCTGTAATTTCAAAGTGAAGGCTTACTGTATAATAGACCCTTAAAGGGGACATATCATGAAAATCTGACTTTTTCCATGTTTAAGTACTATAATCAGGTCCTTGGTGAATCTACTAAACCAGAAAATGTGAAAAAGGACAACCCAGTAACTGTGTTTTGGTAAGCCTTTCTCTGAAAGCATGTGAAAAAACGAGCCTTTCAGATTTCGCTCCCCTTGTGACGTAGGAAGAGGATCTTATAATAATATTATCGCCCCTTAATCTGCACGTTTCCACCCACAGCGCTGCCATTTTGTTTTCACAAGCGACAATGGTGTACCAGTAACATCCTGGAGTGCAGCTGTTCTGCACAGTTTAGCTACAACCCTGATCAAACACACTTGAATGTCTTCAGGATTACTAAAGCTACATGAAGGAAGGTGAGTTGGGATGGAGCAAAACTCTGCAGGAAAGCAGCACTCCTTGAGCTTGTGATATGTCTCAGCTATGTAAACATTATCACTGATCTGTTAACGGCTATAATAGTAAACATATGAGTCTCCATAAACTCCTGGCATCTGAGCCACTAAGGACACGGTGGTGTAATTTGATTTATGAAGGAAATGTGTCCAGATAAATTCATATACCAGTCTGTGCAAGTCATTTTACACCAGACTGCTTTGCACACGAAGGTCAGAAAAACACAGGATTTGCAAAAAAGTTGATTCTCAAAGATGGATCGAACTGTTCATTGTTTCTAATTGTTTGCTAATTGTCTTTCTGAATGTGTTTTGTTTGCACATTGCTAACGTACTGTTAGATGTGGCTAAAGTTACCATTGTTTCTTACTTTATTCACGGAGACCAGAGACATGTCGTTATTTTCATTTTTAATCAGAAAATGCTTGCAGTCTGTATAATTCATAAACGCATCTTCATTCTTATTGAGTCTCTCCAACAGTAGCTTTAGCCACGTTAGCTGTGCAGCACGCTATCAAACTCATTCAGAATTTAATGTTAGCAAACGTCCACAAAATACATGCCATACCTACGTGATCTGATATGCTGCATCACAAGTTTGTAATGATCCATTTTGAGTTATATTTGCTGTGTGAGCTTCTCCTGGTGCGCATTTTTTTCTCCCACCCAAAAATAGGCAGTTAAAACATGGCATAATAAAAAATCCACTGAGTATTTGGAGCTGAAACTCACACATTCTGGGGACACCTGAGACTTATGTTGCATCTTGTAAAAGGGGTCATAATAGGTCACCTTTAAAGGCGCTCTTTTTTTCCTTCTTGGACAACCAACCAATCACAGTCTTCAAAAGACTGTGTCATACCTAGTTTTTGTCTTTTCCCCACTCAGAGTTGCTCTCAGATTGGTCCCGAATTGCTCTTAAGCTAAGACTCCTACGTAGAAATTTTTACGATAAATTGGGTGCTTTCTGAGAGGATTCTTAGAAGCTTTAAGAATACGGGCCCAGGTCTAAAACAGCTCACAGCTACACATTAGAATAGTAAAAAATAAAATATTTTATTAGGTCAATTTAAATATCTAAACAAGCCAATTCACTAGAATGATTTAGACTTTTGAACATTACAAATACAAGAGAGTAATTTAAAAAAACTTTGAATTTTCTGTCATTTATGACACAACACTTGACCCTGCCCTGCCATTGATGGAATTTTCCGGCAATCCATGTTTTCACTGTTATACGGTAGGGGGCTCTATTATGCATCTTCTGAAAGAGTAAAGAATTTCTGGATCAAAACACAGGCGAAGAAGAAGCATAAACAAATGATAGAAGCATTGCTTATGTACATGTAAAATAATGCGATCATCAAACATTTAACAGCGTATAAATCAAAATTCAATGTTACTGAATGAAATGTCGAACCCATGAAGAGGTATAGGACTGTGAAGCTTTCGGTGTGTTGTTGGAAGCGATCTACTTTACGTTTTGATCATTATTCTGAATCCGACCCAGATGTTGTATTTGAAAAAAAAACATGATTTTCTCAGTTTTTTGTTCAAAATGTTTTTTTGTTTGTTTTTGTTTTTTATGAAACGTACCCACATTCAAGTGTTGATCAAATAAGAATGCATGAATCAGAATAAAATGTTTTTTTGTTTGTTTTATTTTGTTTAAAAGCGGATACTCTGTTCTTTCTTTTCATATAGGCTTATTGTTCGTTCAGATATTCATGCAACAAAATATTCTGGGGGCCATGAAAGTTGTGAAAATGATCAAAAATGATGACGCTGGCTGTCAAATAAAAAAATAAAAAAAATAAAAATGCTGGCTTGGAAAGAGTTAAAAATTATGAAGACACATGAATTTAAAAAAAGGATAAACAATTTATAAGTACTGCAATAGCCTATTTCATAAAATAAATAAATAAATAAATAAGATTTGTCAATTTTGATTTCTTGAAAAATTTTTCCTGTATTCAGTCCAGTCTTTTTTTTTTTTCTTTCTCTCGGACAAAATCCAGAAAAGTTTACACATGTCCTGCCTTACAAGATGTCCAGTGTGTTTTTTTTCTGTTGTGTTGCAAGTCAGACACTCAAAACTGTGTTCCACACCATCCACCTTCCAACCTTTACAAACAACGAGAGCATGTCCACCCCATCGCCAGCTTAACCTGACACGCGTCTGCGCTGTGTGTTTTTTTCCCCCGTCTGCTTTTTCTGGTTTGGTTTTGTTTTGTTTTAATCAGATGGAGGGTCTCTACTGACGATGTCACGTCTGGGCTCACACATGCACGCTCAGAAGGACAGTGGGCTGTCCGGTGTAGCATCATTAGCTCAGCGGAGACGTGGCGGCCCTGACACATGTCGAGCGGCGTGCAGCCAACCCACGGACGAGCACGAGTCGCTCCTGCATAATTTGAAGGTAACGCCGCATTTCTGTGCAGGCATGCTGTCAGTGGTCCACGGAGAAGAGGGGACACTAGGGTGGGGGGAGACAAGGAGAGACGGAGAGGGGAAGAAATTTATCCAGAGAGCTGTAGTGGTCTTCCTTATTCTTGCTTCTCCTTCTGGAAAAACCTGTGCGCTTCTTCTTCTAACACGGTTTGAACTCACCATCTGACAAGTCAGAGTTTCGAATGTCAATCACAGCTGATTCTTTTCTTTCTTCTCTTTTTTATGAACTGACATTGTTTTTTATATATATATGCTGCTTTTTAAAATGCCGTTCTAAATAAAAAATCCTAAAGTTGGGGTTAATGTTAACCATGTAAGTATAAGACCATGTCAAAGCTAACCATTAGCATTCCCAATCGTCTCAACAGCACTTGCTCGGTATGTAATTTGAAATCATCCATATTTGCTCAGTTCTGCTGCCAGGTTGTTGTCACCTGAGCTAAAAATGACGTAATGACAGCGCTGATTGGCTGATGCCACCACAAAAATACACACAGTTCCAAGTGCTTGCCTGAGCTATGACATTAAAGGCTTTGGACCAAAACAACAAACGTCCATTTCACGAGCTCTGAAAATAAATGGGACGCTGGTAAGACATTTATGATATGAGGGGTTTTCAAACAGGCCGGAAGAGAGTTCTCAGGGTTCCGTGGAAAGTTTGAGAGAGAGAGAGAGAGAGAGAGAGAGAGAGAGAGAGAGAGAGAGAGAAAATAACAATGCATTTACTGCGTGTATTTTTTAAATGATTTCAATTGGATTCAAAATATCTATAATTACTCTAATAATAATGTGTAGAGAAAAGATAAACTTAATACAAAATCAATATTTTCCAGGTAATATTTTAATAATTTGCTATGTACAGTAAAGTAACAACATAAAAACCAATTATTAAATTTTGCATAATATAATAAACACTTTTTCCTTACACAATATAAAAGAAATTAATATTGAGTAACTTAGATTATAGACACAATTTCTAGTCACTTGGACTATTTTTCTCTGCCAACTAAATAGTGAAGTTTTTTTTTTTTTTTTTTTTTTAAATCAGAATTAAAAAGTAGTGACTAATGAATCAGTGTTTTTAAATGAATCGGCTGAATAAATGACTCAATGTCTTACTCATGAAAAAACAGCCAATTGTTTAATTCCTGAAAGAATCATTTGCTGAATTCAGAACTGCATATACTACTCTTACTATTCTGACCATATCTTTCTATTACAGGAATATTAATAGTTTGCGATTCCAAATTCAGCAAGTGTTTTTGAACAAATCGGTTAAATGAGTGATTTACTGACTGACTCAATGTTTTGAATGAATGAAATGAATAAATTATTTGATGACTCATTCATAAAAGCTGTCACTTGTCGCCACCTACTGGTGTAAAATGCAGAAAGAGTCACTGTAAAATACTCACCACTATATCAGCGCTGTTAGACTAAACATCAGCACTTTTAGAATGCCAAAACGTTTTTTTTGTTTGTTTTTTGTTATATATTTTGATTAAAGTCGGTATGATACAGAAGCTGCGATAGTTTTTTCTTTCTTATTGTGATGTATATCCAAGTGAAACAGCTTCTCTTACAAGAAAAATACTTAATTTGTCTATCAGTTATTGATTAAATTGTTGTGGTTTGCTGTTGCTGTGATCTCAGGTGAGCGACAGGTTGTACAACATTATTTCATAAGAATACATGGGAAGTGATGAATGTTCATCAGTGGTGGGAAGATGCATTTTGCTGAGTAGGGCTGCACGATTTATCGCGATTAAACCGCACACGATTTGGCAAAGGCTGCGATTATTTTATGTGCAGCTTGTCAGAGCTGTACGGCTCTGTGATCAGTAGTAAATGCTTCTCCATCTGAAAGCCAGAGGGCGCTCTTGCGAAGAAACTCCAAATATGCCCTGCCACAGAAGAAGATAACATGCGTCATATCGCTGTAGCTGAATAAACAGAAGATTGAAATGCTTTGATTGATTAAACATGACTAATAAACACACGACTGCTTTATTCTGTGTAAGAAGCCACATCATCTCACCAGATATCTATCACATCATATCTACCAGAAGGGTGTGAAATTAACCAACAAAACCTTGACCCCCTGGTGGAAGCTCAGTGAGAATGGAAGCAGAAAAGCAACCACTCCGGTGCACGATTGGGACCCATCATGAGTGATCCATAATTCTATTACCGACAATCAAACTCAATTGTACTTGAGTCATGTCTTCGCAAGAAAACCAGAGTCCTGCTTTTACGAACAGTACATTACCTTTCAAGTTGCATCCATGCACAATCGATCAAAGGTCAAAGATACTATTCCTGTTTTCCAGCTCAGTGCTAATATATGCAGCAGTACTGCTCTGTAGGTATTTCACAGGCCTCATCCATCAGTCCATCCATGCATTATGCATATCAGAGGTCATATTGGCGGCTGCCTCCCCTGCAGAGGCGTTAATCCTTATCTTAGCTGTAATAACAAGATTAGCCAGGCCGAGGGGCTTATTGGGGCAGCTGGGGGTCCTGCTCTGACCGCAGTGGGGTTGACAAGGCCGAACCGATGGGGAAATCCTGCATATTGGGCCAACGGAGCTCATTGATTACTTTAACTTACTAAATTGGCCCGGGGTTGTGTTTGACGCAGTGTATGGAGTCCATCTGTTAAACGGTAGTTAGCTTCACAGGGAATGGGCTAATGTCACGCTAGTGGTGCTGAGTGGAATTTACTTGGACAAGCTGGGATAGAAGTGATGCTTTAGGCAGCTCACATCAGCTCGGTATGGTCATAAAGGTTTATGATGCCTAAGATAATTCTCCTCCATGGATGTTCAATGTCGCCAGCTATGTTTTTCAGTATCCTATAATTTGAACTACATTATATGGCCAAAAGAATGTGGACAATTGAAGACTACACCCGTATGTGCTTGTTAAACGTTTCATTTTAAAATCATGGGAATTAATTTCTCTTTGCTGCAATAACAGCTTTACTCTTCTGGGAAGGTTTTGCACTATATTTTGGAACATGGCTGAGAGGATTGTGTCTCATTAAAGACACAAAGCATCAGTAAATATAAAACCAAGCAGCATTTATTTTAAAGAACTATAGCACATTTCAGTCAAAACAGTTCATTAAAGGAGCTCGACCAGTGCTGGTAGGCTACATCTGTGAAGCAAAAACATGCAGTGTGACCAGGGCTGCGTTTCCCAAAAGCCCAAGTTGATCGTAGAGACCATTGGTGGCAATTGTTCTACGATCAACTTAGGCTTACAATGCTTTTGGGAAATGCAGCCCAGACTGATTCCTGACACATACAAGCCTGTTCTTTTTAGTGAATCACAAACATTCTGTGCGACCAATGAAGTCCTGAGCAAAAGAGCCTTGAGCTGGTTCTTTCTAGTGAATCGCAAACACCATGATTGCTGATGCCACTTGATTTGATATTTGTATCTTTTTGTGTGCATATGAACCTTTTTTAATTTCTGGCTAAGGAATCACCCTTTCCCCCATCTACAGAGTCATTGAGAATTCTTCCCGGCGTTCCCCATGATCTGAACGGAGCATCGCTCAGTGCCGTGATGGCCTTATTCGCACTCAGGTATGCCCTGCATGTACTTGAGATTCATAAACATTTTCACCGTTAGCAATTTTTATTCCTCAAAAGCACACGTCCCATAACTGTCACAGACAGATGCTTGCTTGGAATGATGTATGAATGCTCGGGATGACATGGCTGGCTGCTTTGAGCGGCAATGTTTAGAGTCTATTAATTTTACAGTGCTGTTTGGAATTATCCATCTGTTTAAAGGTTAACTGCCTTCTTGCTTGTGAAGAGTACATTTCTCACACACACTCAAGCTTAACACACGTAAGAACATTACCATCATCGCCGCGCGCAAGTTTTAACGCAGTACACCGTGCACGTCAAGCAGCAAAGCCCATTAAAGGGGTATCGGGCGGCGCGTCTCTCTCCGCTACTTTAACAGGCCTGCTCGTATGTATACTTCTGTACGAGATGTATTATCTGGCAAACAATCCACTTAATGCCCAAAGTGAAGTGAAGAGGCGTTTTTACAAGTCTGTAGATGAGCCTCGCTTTCATGGACGCTGTCCGTACTCTGATTTAGCACGCTAGCCTGCCACTTGACTGTCAGTCGGCCAGAGTAATCTCTCCCCGTCAGCTGCCAGCGAGGGTGAAGTTCATCTTTGCAATAACGTTAAATGCACTGGCGCTTCATCCTTCATGAATATGAATGGCTATATAAATAGGAAAGTTGAAGAGCAGATAGATCGGGTGGCTGTCACTTCAAACTTCCTAATCATCTCCGCTAAAAGCATGCCTTGCCAAACAACACGAGTCAGTGGGATTTGACACGAACCTTGGGAAGTAGCGCTGTTTTAGTTTGTTTTTACCACGCAACCTATCAAATGTATCTCCCTCGCGAGATTCTCATGGGACGGGTGTATCAGCTGCAACACGCTATGGCGGCCGATTACAAGACATGTCTTATCTTTGATTTTGCAGCATGTGGTCTCCTGAGGGTTTGCACCTACTGTGAACACATAACGATTCCTAATTCATTGTAACTCAAAATAATAATTGTTGAAACTTACCGAGTGTAGGGAAATAAGGAGAAATTGATATAAATAATTATTAAGGCACATCAGCAGAGCTAGCTAGTATGTCGTCTTTAAAGAAACAATTCACCCAAATATGAAAATTCTGTCAACATTTATTCACCCTCATGTCGTTCCAAACCTGTATGACTTTCTTTTGTGTGTGTGTGTGTTTAACGCAAAAGGTGCTATTTTTATCCAATTTCGTCAATCCAAATCATATTTTAGTTACAGTAAGTCACTTTTTCACAGAAAATCTTTTGAGTCATTGAGTTGTACTCGATTCATTAAATCATTCAGTTTTTTTCAGTCAACTGATTATTGGAAAGACTCGTTTGAGAGCCAGTGTGGATGTCAAGATTTTCAGTATATAATTAATTTCATCACACAAAGCTATTGTATGGCTTCAGAAGACTTGGTTGGAATACAGTGCATGAGTCATATTGATCACTGTATTGATCACATGAGTCATACTGACGGTGCTATTCTATTCTATTCTAACCCTTATCTCATCTCTCGTAGTGAAATCTTAGTTGGCCAGACAGTGATTCATTGTTTATAAAGCGTTAAAATACGAGTTTTTAAAAGCTTAGCTATAAATGAATAGTCCTCAAAAATTGCTCTTGAAATAGTATTCTCACTTGAAATGGAGTAGAAACTTGGACACGAAAGCAGTTTTCGATATGTCATGGATTAGCAAGCGGATGTTGTTTTTGTGTCCTTTGTGTCCTTTTTGAAGCTTTTTGAAACCTTCAGTCAAAGTTCGTTGTAACTGTATGGAAAACAGTGACCAGTACAATTTTACAAATAGGATGATAACTATAATGATAAAGATATAGACAAGATATAGATATAGATCATTCTACATTGTAACAATTTGTGACCCTGGACCACAAAACCAGTCATAAGTCGCACGGGTATATTTGTAGCAATAGCCAACAATACATTTTATGGGTCCAAATTATCGATTTTTTTTTTTTATGCCAAAAATCATTAGGATATTAAAGGGTTAGTTCACCCAAAAATGAAAATAATGTCATTTATTACTCACCCTCATGTCGTTCCACACCCATAAGACCTTCGTTAATCTTCGGAAAATCAGTTCAGTTCATGTGAGTACAGTGGTTCAATATTAATATTATAAAGTGACGAGAATATTTTTGGTGCGTCAAAAAAACAAAATGACGACTTATATAGTGATGGCCGATTTCAAAACACTGCTTCATTAAGCTTCGGAGCGTTATGAATCAGCGTGTCAAATCAGCGTGTCGAATCAGTGGTTCGGAGCACCAAAGTCACGTGATTCAGCAGTTTGGCGGTTTGACATGCGATCCGAATCATGAATCGACACGCTGATTCATAACGCTCTGAAGCTTCATGAAGCAGTGTTTTGAAATCGGCCATCACTATATAAGTCGTCATTTTGTTTTTTTGATGCACCAAAAATATTCTCGTCACTTTATAATATTAATATTGAACCACTGTACTCACATGAACTGATTTAAATATGTTTTTAGTACATTAATGGATCTTGAGAGAGGAAATGTCATTGCTGGCTATGCAGGCCTCACTGAGCCATCGGGTTTCAACAAAAATATCTTAATTTGCGTTCCGAAGATGAATGAAGGTCTTATGAGTGTGGAACGGCATGAGGGTGAGTAATTAATGACAGAATTTTCATTTTTGGGTGAACTAACCCTTTAACTAAAGATCATGTTCCATGAAGATAATTTGTAAATTTCCTACTATAAATATATCAAAAATGTATTTTTGTGAGTGGATATATGCGTTGCTAAGGACTTCATTTGGACAACTTTAAAAGTGATTATCTCAATATTTTGATTTTTTTGCACCCTCAGATTCCAGATTTTCAAATAGTTGTATCTCGGCCAAATATTGTCCTAACAAACCATACATCAATGGAAAGCTTATTTATTCAGCTTTCAGATGATGTATAAATCTCAATTTAAAAAAAAATTGACCCTTATGACTGGTTTTGTGGTCCAGGGTCACATTTAAAGTGTAACATACATTCTAAATTGAGTCCACACCACAACTATAATAATAATGGCACAGAGGAACGGTATCATTGGATTCACTTTTAAAGCAATTTTTTTTCCAGATGATAAAAACATTGACAGCCAATCAGAATCCATCCTGCTTTAAAGAGCTTGAGCATTTAAAGCAGCAGATGACAGAACTGCATGCAGTGTGTGCTTATAATAAACAGAACGTTATAGTGTGTTGGTGTGGTCACTAATATAGTTATTGTTATAGTTATCTTTATAATTATCATTCATGGTGTCACCGGGCCTTAAAAGATGACAGAATGTTCATTTTTTTGGGGCCTCTTTTATACCACCTCTTTGTGGTCTGCTGCTGTTTCTATGTTTCTCTCTATGAAAAACAACAACCACAAGGCAAGTTGTCAATCATGCACTCTCGTCGCTCTCTGGAGTTGGAGAGGTAGATCTAGCTCTATCTGAAAGCTGTCTCAGACACTACGGTCTCTACTCCGGGGCTAACACGTCCCCATGCTGTTCCCTGTCACCTCACACACGTACACACACACCAACCAGAACATGTGACACCGAATGCGACTTCTTCCACACACACACCGAGTTAATTCCCACCTGCGTGTGTTTCTTCTTCCACATCCGGCTGGTGTTAACCAAACCCATGGATGGCGGAGAAAGCAGAAAGGGAGATGACAAAATAAAAAAAGAAAGGGAAAATTGAGCTTCAGCACATGCCAAAGCTGGGGCTGCCAGTCAGTGACACGTATTTTGACAATCATAGGCTGTCATCACTCTGTGATCAGAACTGCCAGTGGTGAGACAGTTGGGAGACGAGCCGAGGACTGGCAATCCTCACCTTCCTCCCCATACAGCAGTGCTGGGAGAGTCACTTTTGTTATTTATACACACACTGCTGTGTTGGAAGGCAGCAAATCAAACATGTCAGAAGAGCCATGTGCCACCCAGAGTGAGTGTTACAGACATACCGAGGAGCAGGGAGTTTAGAAGAGTGTTTTGTCCTTACAGATGTCTCATGCAGAAATCTGTCTGTCAATGTATTTTTGATTTGTGTGCTATAATGTGTTTATGTTTGAGCAAGTTTTGCTTTTTATGATGTTTTATTAACAAAGTTCGGGAGGAGGACGTTCAGGTAATCAACTCAATTAGCGCGACAGGAGTCACCATTCCGCAATTCTTTCCGCGACTCACCTTTGACTCACAACAGTTTTCCAGCATCCCTCCACCATTAAATTGCCACTCTGAATGCTTACCATATTTACAGGATAATTCAGTGGTTATGTTAGAGAAATGGCAATATTGTGAAATATTATAATATAAAATAACACTTTTATTAATATTTTATAGGCCTATTCAAAGGTTTGGGGTCGGAAAGATTTTAAAACGTTTATTGAAAGAAGTCTCTCATGCTCACCATGGCTGCATTTATTTGATAAAAAAAATACAGTAAAACAGTAATATTGTGAAATATAACAATTTAAAATAACTGTTTTCTGCTTTAATATATTTTAAAATGTAATTTACTTATGTGAAGGCAAAGCCGAATTTTTAGCATCATTACTCCAGTCTTCAGTGTCTCATAATCTTCAGTGTCTCCAGAAATCATTTTAATATGTTGATTTGCTGCTCAAGAAACATTTCTTATTTTCAATGTTGCCTAATTTTATTTATTTATTTATTTTATTTTTTTGGAAACATTGATCCATTTTTTTCTCAGAATTCTTTGATGAATAGAAAGTTCAAAGGAGCAGCATTTATATAATAAAATAATTTATGTACATACAGCATATTGAGTAATTAATAGATTTTCTTTGTAACAGCGTAAAAGTCTTTACTGTCTCTTTGGATCCTTGCTGAATAAAAGTTAATTTCCTTTTTTAAATCTTTCTGACATCAAACTTTTTCTTTTCTTTCAACTTAAATTTATATTTTTGCTGACAAAGAAACATTAAGTTATTAAACATTTGCTTGTTTTATCTAAAACTCAATTAAATTTGATGTGGTTCATTAGACATGTTATGTGCCTCAGAAACCTGTCTGCAACCGGTTTCTGTAAGACAGTCTGTTTTTTTTTTTACAGCTGCATTTGAACTCATAATTCATCAAATCATAATTGTCTTCTTAAGCAGATCAAATACTGCAGGAAAACCCAGACCAGGTGATGATGATCACATGACCTCGCCCTCATTGGTATCCTGATCTGTCTATAAATCTCTGTGCATTCAAAGCATCATTCAAACCATCCAGATTTACAATCCAAATTTACCAGGGGCTTAGTAAAATCTTTTGAGGGAGCTGTGGACCACATGTCATGACGGTAGATGAGTTACAAAGGTTATTCTGTTACACTGTTGTTGCGTTAGCATGTTAGCAAGTTGATGTTGCTGGTAATTAGCATTAGCCAAAATGCTGGAAATATTTTGACTATGAGTTTGTGTCGTGAATTTTAACCAAGGTGGGTAAAGATTCCTGTGTTGTTAACCCCAGCAGTGACAGGGTTAATTTGAACAGTCTGCCCATGAAGCTGCGGGGCAGGGGAGCAGCTTTTTGATCTGTGTGATGGACAGACATTCAACAGCACCAGGGCACAGCATGTAACGAGAGAGAGAGAGAGATAGAGGGGGAAAGACGTACAGCATGGCATCTTGTCCATCTTCTGATGTTCCAGCGCTCTGTCTGCCGAGTGTTGTGTGAGATTGTCGGCGTGTGATTTTTCTCTCTGGAGAGCAGGTGGAAGGGAAGGGAGGGGGGGATGCCGCACCAGACTGTTCTGTGCAGCCATGTGAACAGAGCCCTATCCCAAAATGAGCCTAAAGTGGTCATTACATTACAGAGAGAGCAGCAGTAAAGCAGTGGGAATAAAACAAGCCAAATCTAATGTAGTGCTGCACACTTTAGAGGCTTGATAAGAGTCTCTTCATTTTTAAAATAGTTTTCAGGGCTAAATTTGAATCGTTTGGTTGTAGACGCACACCTCTCAGTCGTCTCTTGCTCAGAAAATAAATTCAGGGGTTATTAGAGTATGCAATGAGAATATTGCTAACAAATTGCTCTTACAGTTTGCTTTTGTTAATCAAAAGGTACGTTCCAATTCGCATGCTTATGCACTAACCTATGCCATTGTGAGTAGTGGCTGAAAAAAAAAGGCTGAAAATTCCAACAAGAAGTGCACTTGAAATGCCTGGATGATGCACTTACAGTGTTTTACAGATAAAAATGTTTCGAATAGAATGGAATGTTGGACACTTTATGCATTTAACGTGCAGCTTTCCTTACTTACATAGCGGAAGGAGAGGGGCTATTACACTACAAAAATTGATGTCTGATCTCAGTATTTTTGTCTTGTTTTCCAGTACAAGTATCTAAACATTCTTAAATCAAGGTACATTTACTTGAGAAGAAAATTATGTAAGATATTAAGTCTTGTTTTCTAAAAAAAAAAGATCAAAATGAAGTGATTTCATGCTTAAAACATGAAGGCATCATTTAGGAAGTTTGGCACACAGGGATTGTGTGTGTGTGTGAGAGAGAGAGAGAGTCTGGTGCTCAGTTATTTAATGAATACTATAGACCATTTTGGAGCAGACGTCACAGTTACGTCACTTGCAGCTGCGCACACATAGTGGTGGCAGAAAAATAGCGGTAACAAGTGGAAGAAAATGGGCAAAATCCACAGAATAAGAGAAAAATGTTTTTTTGTGCCTTTGAACGTCAGAATCGGAATGCAAAAAAATATAGTCTTCATAATGTCGTTGAATACGCCCTTTGAAGCTGTTTATGTTGCAAGTCACAGACTGGACTGATGAAACCTGCAATGATTAATCTACTATTAAAGCATGAATTTGTCTACATAATTAGTCTACATAATATTTACATATGCAGTTCATAGGGGATATACATACATAGCAGTTACAGCATGAAATAATATTTAAACCTATAACATTTTGCATAGATACATTTTAAACATAACCTCTAACATTTTTATTTCACAATTCTGACTTTCTTGCATTTGTGTGTTTATATCTCCCAGTTCAGACTTTAAAACTCGCAATTGTGAGTTTATATCACAATTCTGAGGGGGGAAAAGTCAGAATTGCGGGATATAAACTCGCAATTCTGATGGAAAAAAGACAGAATAACGTGCATATCTCACAATTCTGTTTTTCCTTCTAAGAATTGTGAGATATAAACTCAGATTTGCGAGAAAAAAAGTCAGAATTGCGGAATATAAACTCGAAATTAACTTTTTTTATTCCTTTATTCCGTGGCTTCCATAGACTGCTACTGCAGAACTGTCATTTTCTCCCACCAGGAAGGCTCCGCCCACAAAAAAACATCATCGCTGTTTGCAAACACAATATAGGTCTATACTGCCAACTGCTGGGGCTGCTGTGGCCTAAGGGTTAGAGTAGGCTTTTTCAACCCTGGTCTTCGAGGGCCACTGTCCTGCAGAGTTTAGCTCCAACCCTAATCAAACACACCTGAACAAGCTAATTAAGCTGTTCAGTATAACTAGAAAGCTACAGATAGGTGAGTTTGATCAAGATTGGAGCTAAACTCTGCAGGACAGTGGTCCTCGAGGATCAGGGTTAAGAACCCCTGGGTTAGAGAGTCGGATTTGTAACCTGAAGGTTGTGGGTTCGAGTCTCAGAACAGGCAGGAAATGTTGGTGGGGGGAGTGAATGAACAGTGCTCTCTTCTACTCTCATTACCCACAAGTGAGGTGCCCTTGAGCAAGGCACCTAACCCCCAAAATGTCTGCCCACTGCTCCGGGTGTGTGTTCAATATTCACTGCTGTTTCTGTGCACTTGGATGGGTGAAATGCAGAGCACAAATTCTGAGTATGGAACACCATACTTGGTTACACGCCATGTCACTTTAACTCTTTTTATTATTTATTCTAATCCCAATTCTTGATTTCTCACACCTTGTGTGCATTATCTGGGCAAGACGGAGTGAACTGCGGCGCTAATATTGTCTCATGAACATGGACATCGTGTAGCCATGCAGAGAAGACCAATTTTGTTAAATAATACATTCAATTTTGGTTTGTCTTTCACCAAACCATATTGTATACCCCCAGAACATGGCATGTGTCACATGGGATCGTTCTGTGATACTTTTGTCTTTTTTTTTTCTTTTTTTTTTTAAGTTGCTGGTCATTATGTGGCATTGATGCCATTATATGGACGAGCGCAAGCGGGACATTTTTTAAAAATATTCCCCTTTTATGGTCCATAAAAGAAAGAAGGGCATTCAGCATTATAGCAACACCAGGGTGAGTAAATGATGACTTAATTTTCATTTTAGGGTGAACTTTCCCTTTAAGATTTTAAGGTACACTCTCAGAAAAAATGTGCAAAAATTGTTTTGTCAGCTTGTCACTGGTACCCTCAAAGAGAAATGTTTGTACCTTATTTACCCCTAATAGTTCACAGTAGACACTTAAAGGGTTAGTTCACCCAAAAATGAAAATTCTGTCATTAATTACTCACCCTCATGTCGTTCCACAACCCGTAAGACCTTTGTTCATCTTCGGAACACAAATTAAGATATTTTTGATAAAATCCGATGGCTCAGTGAGGCCTGCATTGCCAGCAAGATAATTAACACTTTCAAATACCCAGAAAGGTACTAAAAACATATTTAAAACAGTTCATGTGACTACAGCGGTTCAACCTTAATGTTATGAAGCGACAAGAATAATTTTTGTGCACCAAAAAACAAAGTAACGACATTATTCAACAATATTTAGTGATGGGTGATTTCAAAACACTGCTTCATGAAGCTTTGAAGCTTTACAAATCTTTTGTTTAGAATCAGTGTTTTGGAGCATGTATCAAACTGCCAAAGTCACGCCCCCAGTGGTGAACCATTGAAATTTCGAAACACTTATGACGTAACAAAGCCTCGTTTACTGAATTCACGTGACTTTGGCAGTTTGAGACACGATCCGAACAACTGATTCGAAACAAAAGATTTGTAAAGCTTTGAAGCTTCATGAAGCAGTGTTTTGAAATCGCCCATCACTAGATATAACTAACCCTTTAAGGATACACACTGAATTATTTGGTAATGTGCAACTTTAAGGGTACTGCCCCAGTGACAAGCTGTACCCCTAAAGGTACAATTTACAGACACTGTACTAACCGTGACTGTAGTAAGCATTTTAGCAGAAGCTTTGGTTTCCATGATAATTGTGTTTGTTACGGGACACAGAAGTAACAACCCATTACTCTTGGACTATATAATTATTCACCGATAATGGCTGATCATCACAGCAGTAATTTAAATAAACCGCAGCATCCTAAAGGTGCATGATTTGTAGATGTCAGTTAAGTTAGTCTATGTTTTTTGTATTGAGTATTATTATTCTATTCACATCTGGCTTACTGGACAGCCTGAAACAGATGTTGGAATATCTTCTATTTGAATCCCTTTTGTTTTGCTTAATAATCAGCAACATGTGTTTTGTAAACAGTGTGACCTGTATGGCCCTGATTAGCGTTTGAGAAGCAAGAATCTGATCTCAGGTCAGATATATTAAGCTGTGAATGAGTGGAGTGCTTCTAATTACAGCAGGTGTGATTTAATGCATTTAGTCTGCGTGATATTGTGTGTCAACAGCTTTACTCACTGAAGGTATAGACAATGTTTAGTCACTCCGTCTGACAATAACGAGGGATTTTAATTAACAGCCTGTCTTATTATCCTCTCACATTGAACAACATATCATCAGAAATGGAAAGAAACACAGCTGACTTCAAGGGCTGTCTCAATTTGTACACAGTAATTAAAATCAAATGACAATTTCATTTGACTGTTTAATTGCTCGTTTAGAGCAAACTTTGCAGAAATGTGTGCAGGTAGCTACATACAATGGTGTGTAAACACAAATATAGGTACAGAATCTCTTTTGCATGAGCATATGCGTGCAGACAGACACACACACACACGTCTGGCTCACATTCCGCTACATGCCGTCTGCTTTTCAACTTTGATGCAACTTAAGAAGAAATCACCTCCCACTTCTTTCTCTCGCCATTTCGTATAGGTGCTGTGAACACTTTTTAATGCAGTAAGAGAATATGAAAAAAAAGTCTGTTAGTAGTCGAGGCTTGGATGTGTGCTTGTCACTGCGTGTTTATCGAAAAACAAGTGCCTATCTCGTCTCAATGTCTAATTAAAGGGATAGATTCTCACAACAATAAATGAATATGCAGATGAGTCTTGCGTCTGGTGCTAATTTCATGAAGCGACGATAACGAGGCCGAGTTAATCTCCTCTCTTTTAACCCTGATTTAGTTGATCCACCATAACAAACAAACAGGAATAATAATCCTATTATTGTCTTAATAGCACATTTTGTTCTGAGAAGTCTTTCTGAAGACGGAGCTTTGAGGTAATGCTGCCTTTATTGAAACAAACAAAACTCAGAAATCAATTTTCATTCATGCTTTGTCTCTCGCTTTTTGCTCCCCATACGATATCTTTACGTCTCCCGTTGGTTTATATATTTATTTATTTCTATCCTCTCCTCCTCTCAGCCCTCTGTTTTTACTGTTTGCCATGTTTCTCAGCTGGTCGAATAATGATAATGAACAATACGAGCCCAGGTTGGAATTAACAATAAGGAGCTTATAGTCTTCCAATGTCACATGCATTTACCACTTGCCATTCAACATTACAGTTTTATAGGTTTTACCTGGATGTTTGTTTCAGCGAATCATTCACAGACGACTTTAAAGCTCTCTGGATATGGAGTCGTGGTGTTTGTCTTTTGTCTTTAGTTGTTTTTGTCTGTTTTATGCCCATGACAATTTTCAAAGTCAGCATGAAATTAAATTAATGATGTTTACTTTCTAAATACAGATTCTTGGTGTTATTGTGAACAACGAAAAAAAGGTGTGTTATCTTAACTTCCAAAACTGTTCTTTGATAAAAATCAGTTTGATAAATTTTTGCCCTGTTTTATCTCATTGAATATCTTATTTCACTATGAAATATTTCAGGCTATAGAAGTAAAATTGGTAAGAAAAAGATAAATTATATACAGTATATTGCCAAAAGTATTGGAACACCCCTCCAATTCATTAAATTCAGGTGTTCCAATCACTTCCATGGCCACAGGTGTATAAAATGAAGCACCTAGACATGCAGACTGCTTCTACAAACATTTGTGAAAGAATGGGTCGCTCTCAGGAGCTCAATGAATTCAAGCGTGGTACCGTGATAGATTGCCACCTGTGCAATAAGTCCATTTGTGAAATTTCCTCACTAGTAAATATTCCACGGTCAACTGTTAGTGGTATCATAACAAAGTGGAAGCAATTGGGAGCAACAGCAACTCAGCCACGAAGTGGTAGGCCACGTAAAATCACAGAGCGGGGTCAGCGCATGTTGAGGCGCACAGAAGTCACCAACTTTCTGCAGAGTCAATAGCTACAGACCTCCAAACTTTGTGTGGCCTTCAGATTAGCTCAAGAACAGTGCATAGAGAGCTTCATGGAATGGGTTTCCATGGCCGAGCAGCTGCATCCAAGCCTTCCATCACCAAGTGCAATGCAAAGTGTCTGATGCAGTGGTGTAAAGCACGCCACCACCGGACTCTAGAGCAGTGGAGACGTGTTCTCTGGAGTGACGAATCATGCTTCTCTGTCTGGCGATCCGATGGACAAGTCTGGGTTTGGCAGTTGCCAGGAGAACAGTACTTGCCTGACTGTATTGTGCCAAGTGTAAAATTTGGTGGAGGGGGATTATGGTGTGGGGTTGTTTTTCAGGGGTTGGGCTTGGCCCCTTAGTTCCAGTGAAAGGAACTCTTAATGCTTCAGCATTCCAAGACATTTTGGACAATTTCATGCTCCCAACTTTGCAGGAACAGTTTGGGGATGGCCCCTTCCTGTTCCAACATGACTGCGCACCAGTGCACAAAGCAAGGTCCATAAAGAGATGGATGAGCGAGTTTGGTGTGGAGGAACTTGACTGGCCTGCACAGAGTCCTGACCTCAACCAGATGAATTAGGGATGAATTAGAGCAGAGACTGCGAGCCAGGCCTTCTCACCAACATCACTGCCTGACCTCACAAATGCGCTTCTAGAAGAATGGTCAAAAATTCCCATAAACACACTCCTAAACCTTGTGGAAAACCCTCCCAGAAGAGTTGAAGCTGTTGTAGCTGCAAAGGGTGGGCCAACTCCATATTAAACCCTACGGATTAAAAATGGGATGTCATTAAAGTTCATGTGCACGTAAAGGCAGGCGTCCCAAAACCATTGGCAATATAGTGTATGTACACCTTTATTAGGTACACCTTGCATGTACCAGGTTGGACACCTTTTTGCCTTCAGAACTGCCTTAATTCTTCATGGCATAGATTCAACAAGGTGCTGGAAACATTCCTCAGGGATTTTTGTCCATATTGACATGATAGCATCACTGAGTTGCTGCAGATTTGTCGGCTGTGAATCTCCCATTCCCATATTGGATTGAGATCTGGTGACTGTGGAGGCCATTTGAGTTTAGTGAACTCACTGTCATGTTCAAGTAAGCAGTTTGAAATGATTTGAGCTATGTGACCTGGCGCGTTATCCTGCTAGAAGTAGCCATTGGAAGATAGTACACTGTGGTCCTAAAGGAATGGACATGGTCAGCAACAATCCTCAAGTAGGCTGTGGCATTTAAATGATGCTCAATTGGTGCTAAGGGGCTCAAAGTGTGCCAAGAAAATATCCCCCACACTAAAGGCAGGATGAATCCATGCTTTCATGTTGTTTACGTCAAATTCTGACCCTACCATCCGAATGTTGCAGCAGAAATCGAGAGTTTTCCAATCTTCTATTGTCCAATTTTGGTGAGCCCTCACTGGATATTTTCTCTTTTCGGACCATTCTCTGTAAACCCTAGAGATGGTTGTATGTGAAAATTCTAGTAGATCAGCAGTTTCTGAAATAGCCCGTCTGGCACCAACAACCATGCCACATTCAAAGCCACTTAAATTACCTTTCTTTCCCATTCTGATGCTCAGGCACAGTCCACACTTACATGTTTTTATAAACAGAGTTTTTCCTTCTTCATTTAAAAAAAAATCTATCTCTGTCAAGAGCATGCCAAACCAACAGGTGGCGGTATAACCCTAACCGTAAAGCTATGTTGGCCAATCAGAAGCCTGAAAAAACGGTTATTACCAGATCCGGTAGGCTAACAAAATGTAAACAAAGGAGAAAGCGCTGCACAATCTGACTTCAAACAAATGAGATAGCACGCACTCCGACGTCACAAGCCAAAATCTCCGGTTTCACCAGCTACACAACAACACTGCAACTGGAGTTTCTGAAAATCTTCACCCTGGCAGGAGTTTTCAAAAAAGTTTGGTTTCAGTGACCTGACACTGCGTTTGCATGTGAACGAATGGCCAAACCGCATAGAAAAAGCTGCGGTTTTGAAAATATCCGTGTTCGTCTGGACAGTGCCTGATTAGATATTTGTGCTAACAAGCAGTTGTACCTAATAATGTCGTAGGTGTTAATATAAATAAATAATATTTAAAAAAAAAAATAATAATAATAAAAATGTTTTTGCTCAAAAATCTTAGGGGGTTATGTATACCATGGCATGGCGCTTCTGGGTGACTGCAAGGACTGACGAGTGCCAGTGTGACAGCGTTGCAGGTGTGAGAGAGGGTTGGCATTTTGAAGGGCACAGTGGGTGAGGCGGGAGAGCAGCCAGGACTCACAGAGAAAGGCAAAGTGGCACACAGTGCAAGGCTTGGTGGACAGAGCAGCACTTCCTTTGCGAGTGACAAGGGGAGGGACGCTGGCACACAGATAGTACAGGGTATTTATAGAATGCAGGGGAGATGGTGCCATAGCAGATACCGCTAACTAACATATGGACTGATTTGTTATAGTTCTGGGTGGGATACTTTTAAGGGTTAGTTTTGGTTTCCTGGTAAGTAGCCATTTTAAGAAGACAGGCTAATTGTGCTTGCATGAGCTGAACAAGACTCTGCTGTATAACTTTGTTTTGTTTTCTTGCAGTACCATTGAAGTAATCAAGTCTGCTTATATTGTGTACAAACTGAGTGGTAAAATAAAGTAGCATTCAGTCCTAACTTGTGTTGATCAATGCATCAAATAAATCTACAGCTTCATAGTCATTAATTAACAAAGCTAAATACAGTAAAAAAAAATTGCATTTTAATATATGAATGTTTTTAAAGTTGCATTTGTCACTGGTGCAGGGTTGCCAGGTTTTCACAACAAAACCGTCTCAAATGCTACTCTAAACTAGCCCAATGGCGTTTCAGGGGGGATCCTCTGGTAATATTAGCATTCAAGTGGACGAATATCATGTTATTTGGGGTTGCTTCAACCCGAGGACATGAAAAACAACTCGCGGCAACAGTGTTAAAGTAGCCCAACTTGGCAACACTGCACTGGTGGCAGCAAACAAAATTTGATACTCTCCCCACCCTTTATAGGTTAACCATCAGGTAGTCTCTCCCCTGTGGAAGCCTGTTTCTGTCTAAAAGTCAAAAATAAAAAAGATAATTTTGAAATAAAGTTTAAAATAAGAAATAAGCAGCTGCAATTGTGAGATATAAAGTCACAAATCAGTATTATTTACTGACTGTACTATTATAGTATTTATTAATATTTTGAGTCTTTTTATTTTTATATTTTTTTATAAAATTTAAGTCATTTTGTTGTGTTTTTGTCATTTTAAATATTTCTATTTAGCTTTCATTTATTTTTATTAGTTTTAGTTTCAGTAATGTTTTAGCATTTAAATGTATTTATTTCAGTTCGTTGCAACATTTCTAATTTTTGTTTCATTTTTAAGTGTAAGTTTTTCATCTTGTTTTGCACACAATCTGTTGTGTTTTCTGTTTTGTTTTCAAGGACTTTTAGTTTGTTATTCATAATTTCCTGTGTTTCCTTTCTGTTTTAGTTCTGTTGTCAAACTATTAATTGTTTCGTAACACTTTACAATAAGATTTATTAGTTAACTACATTAGTTAACATGAACTAATAATGAACTGCACTTCTACAGCATTTATTAGTCTTTGTTGATGTTAATTTCAATATTTACTAATACATTATTAAAATCAAGAGTTGTATTTGTTAACATTAGTTAATTCTCTGTGAACTAACATGAACAAACAATGATTAGCTGGATTTTTATTAACTAACGTTAACAAACAAACAAATATAGTAACAAATGTATTGCTCATGTTAGTTAAAGGGTTAGTTCACCCAAAAATGAAAATAATGTCATTTATTACTCACCCTCATGCCGTTCCACACCCGTAAGACCTTTGTTAATCTTCGGAACGCAAATTAAGATATTTTTGTTGAAATCTGATGGCTCAGTGAGGCCTGCATAGCCAGCAATGACATTTCCTCTCTCAAGATCTATTAATGTACTAAAAACATGTTTAAATCAGTTCATGTGAGTGCAGTGGTTCAATATTAATATTATAAAGCGACGAGAATATTTTTGGTGCGCCAAAAAAACAAAATAACAACTTATATAGTGATGACCGATTTCAAAACACCGCTTCATGAAGCTTCGGAGCGTTATGATTCAGTGTGTCGAATCATGATTCGGATCGCATGTCAAACTGCCAAACTGCTGAAATCACGTGACTTTGGCGTTCCGAACCGCTGATTCGACACAAAAGATTCATAACGCTCCGAAGCTTCAGGAAGCAGTGTTTTGAAATCATTAATGGATCTTGAGAGAGGAAATGTCATTGCTGGCTATGCAGGCCTCACTGAGCCATCGGATTTCAACAAAAAATAACTTAATTTGCGTTCCGAAGATGAATGAAGGTCTTACGGGTGTGGAACGGCATGAGGGTGAGTAATTAATGACAGAATTTTCATTTTTGGGTGAACTAACCCTTTAACAAATTAACTAATGTTAACAAATGAACCTTATTGTAAAGTGTTACCATTGTTACACTGATTACTCACACCTGTTCCTCATTTAGTTCCTGTGTATATAATGCCCTCAATTTCTTTCCTTCATTGTCTGGTGTTGTTTATGTATCGTGCACACTGTTGTGTTGCCTGCTCTTTGTTTTGGATTACTCTTTGTTGAATTCTACTCTTTTGTTTTGTTAAATAAAGTCATGCTGCTATTTTAGATCCGCTTCGGCTCGCCACATCTTCATCCTCAGCCAGCTGTGACACTAATATTTATATTTTATTTCAGTTTTTTTTCTTTAGTTTTAGTTAACAAACACTACACTGATGACAATATGTTGAAATCATGGAAACATTCATATTATTAAAAATTCACATTTGGGAGATTAATTTCTCAAAAATGTATTTCTCATAATGGCAACATGACAATTACCTTTTTATTTCTCTTAATCTGAGGCAAAAATGTGCTTCAGTTCACACCAAACTCAATCTGTTGGTTGTTGACTACTGTATATTACCATGTTTTACCATATACAGTCAATCAATAGTGAATGTGAGTGATCAGAATGTGCTGTCAGTTTGAGGTTGTGAGCGTTTGTAAGTGGGTCAAAGGGTGGGTCTGTGTATCACATTTGGGGGACATGGGTGGGGTTGGGGTGGGAGGGAGAGGGGTAACTCAGGCCTAAAGGCAAATCTCATATCAACATCCACAGTAATAACATCTCCTAATTACCATAATAGCCCAGCTTATCTGATGCGTTTAATTATGTGGGCATGTCTGCTATCCATTTCAAGAGGATGTGTGGCATCAGTGGGCACGCATGCAATCCGGCTCTGTGACTTTAGTGCTGAAACATACTGCTATTGAAGCCCAAGACACATCCCCCACTTTACCGTAGTCCAAAGGCATTTATATAAAATGTACATCAATTATGACAGCCTGGACCAACACATGGCACTGAGAATGAAGTGGATGTTGAATTGCATTGAGCCTTTTCCATACGCAGCATGGGTGTACAATAATAGCCCGGCCCTCAGGCCAGGAAATATAGCATATGACTTGTCTCTTGATTCCTGAGGGCTACATTAGCTGTTATCAATCTCTTTTGATAGCCTTTATTTGCAGATATCCTTAAGCCCTGTGCAATGATTTACATGGCGTAGCAGCGCAGGAGATTGTTCCTGAATGATAGCCCGTGGTAGGTCTTCCAGTCGTCCTCAGGACACGACCATCGACACATTAAAATGGAAATCGCTCTTTTTTTCTGAAGCATTGATGTCGAACATGTCCTAGTCTGTTCTCGTTTTCAGCCCTCCGTCTCTCGTAGGTCATTCTCATTTTGTCTTTATAAACTGCGTATTCAGTGGAACGTATATCTAATATGTCTCGCGAAGACACTGCACTCCTCGTTCTTCAGTCGGCTCTCAGAAACGCCTGAATGCTCGTTCTCTTTTTTCTTTCTAAATCTTTAATATCACCCTTTAATCTTCTTCATTAACAAATGTCTCTTAATTGTCAGAGTTGCTTCTCAGACATCAGATTTAGCGTAAGCCGATTGCAATAGCGGATGTTGTTGGACTAATTTGCTAGCATATTGAGAGTTGATGATCAGAGTAGGACAGGGCCCCTGGCTGGACATGGGATTGAAACTCTTTGATATGAGCAGCACCCTGCTGACAGGAATGTGGAAAAGCCATATGGACAGAGACCAGCTGAGTCCTTGGACAAACTGCAAAAACCCCACACTGACCGGGACCGACTAGGAAGGGGAAGAACTACTTATTCCCTCAGAGCTTGTATGTTTTTGCACCGCAGGGCTTTGAACACACAGATCTAATGAATGTTGCAATGATGTGTGTTTGTAAAATTACTTGAGAAAAAGTCTGGAATAAGAGGGGGAGACGAGAGTAAACATGTGTTCACTTAAAGACTAGAAATTTCCATTCATCTGTGCAACAGTTTATGTTGCCAAGCCAATTAGCTAATGTTCAACCAGACAAATTTTGCTTGATAAAAATTACCATCATGGATTATTTATGGCCAAATGGTTAGATGATCTTAAAAATGTTCTCTAAGGAGGATAGAGAAAACCATTCCTTATAACAGCTAAAACATGACTATTTGATCTGGGTCAGGTTGAGAGGACATTGGTCCTTTTTGCCTATTTTAGAGGCTACAAAATGTATGTGGAAAAGAAAACATGCTCTGGGAGGTTGGAATTTGTTTTTAATTTTATATATTTTTAATTTTATATATTATATATATATATATTTACTAAAGACATGCATGCATGCCATTATTTACTGCCCCAAAAAAGCATGTCTTAAACCAGACACTAATTTGCCCTGTTTAGTAAATCTGACCTATAGTCTATTTAATAATAATAATAAATATTATTATATATTTAATATCTGTATCAATGTAATAACTTTCTGCAGGTTACATCTGTCACCATTATTTTCAGTCTGTTTAGTTATTATAGACGTTTAGTTAGCATTCACTAGTATCCGTCTCCCTTTGTTCATTTTCCCGCCACTCCTTGGTTGTCATGGTTTCTGTCATTATGAGTTCTTTTGTATCAGCTGTCTATCATTAATTACCTTGTTTGAGTTACTATTTAAGTTGTACCTTCTCAGTCACTCTTTGTGTGGTCACCATTGTGTTGAGTGAGTTTTGCTACTGCTTGTTCGCCTGCTTATTGGAATAGTATTATTAAACTTTGTGTTTTGGAACTTTATTCATTGTCTTCATCTGTCTTCCCTCATTACCTGTGACAACATCAATATACAAGTAGGTGATCAGTGTTGGGGAAAGTTACTTTTAAAAGTAATGCATTACAATATTATGTTACTCCCTAAAAAGTAACTAATTTCATTACTTAGTTACTTTTTATGGAAAGTAATGTTATTTTACTTTTGAGTTACTTTTTCAATTCAGAGGCCTGTTGAACAGCCAGTCACATGAAACATTCACTTCTCGCGAGAAAGCCGGCACAATTCACTTCTCTGCTGAAGATTAAGAGATCATTATGAAAAATGTATCATAAATGCATTTACAAGGCAGGAATGCACACTACTGCTGCAGTGAAAGTTTGAGAAGACAGCTGAAAGAAAATATCTGAATATATCAATGCAAGCGAATAAAACAAATAGACTTTATAAGCTCAAAAGAATACACGTAAGCTGAATCTGTTTAAAAGCTTATATATTAAAGCCTGTATTTATATATATTTATATTAATTTGAAAGCAAAGTTTAATATTAACTGTAAATTAATATAATAATTATATGAATATATTATATGAATTATACATGAGTATAATTCATATAATATATCACATGAGTAGCTGTGCAAAATGGCTGTATATCAGCACGGCTGTAGGTAATATCAGCGTGCTGAAATACAGCCATATCGCACTGCTACGAGTGTGATATTGTGTTTATACAACAGTTTGAAGCCACAAGTGTGTAAATAAATAAGAACAACAACGGAGTGTCTTTAAACACCCTATTTTGTGCAGAACTACTTCCTTCTGCCATGGATTCAAATATCAAGTTGACAGTTTAACTATTGAGCCCAAGCCTCTGTTACTAATTCTAAAACGTCACTGAAGAACTAGTAATGAAGGAACGTTGAGTCGCTTCATTGAAGCTTATTGTATTATGTAGAGTATTATGGTATTGAGGGAGATCGACTAAACGAGTGTATTACCTGCATCTGATTTAGCATTCATTCTTCGAGTCTATGTCCATAATATTATAACCATTATAAAAAATCAGTTTAAATGCCCGCTGCGGAAAGCGATATCTTTGTCCTTTTAAGTTAGGGGGATCACAGCGCTAAAATAACTTCCTTGTTCTGACTCACTCATAAAGTCTTTGCCACCATCTAATGGCGTAATAATGTAACTTTCGCTGATACTATTGACAGACCCTTTCTCAATACCAAATACGGCATATTATTTATATAAAATAATATTTATTAAACAACAATATACAAATTAACAACAATAGCCATTATAATAGACATAAACACAAGCAAACAATAAACACAATCAAATAAATAAATAAAAAAAAACAAGCAGTCAAACGTACAAAATTCAGTCAAACGTACAAAAGTAGCGCTCTGATACAGGATTTAAATTAAATATAGCCGAAATATAAGTTATGAAATTTAATTTTCCCCTTAACCCAAATTATTTTGCTCTGGAACAAGTAGTAGATTAATAAGACCAAAGATTGCCTGTTTGATATAACCCAAATTAATTATATTCTTAACCACTATCTTCATAAGAGCCAGCGGCAAATACCCGAAGGACTGGCCGAGATGAAGCTGTTCTCTGCGGGTACATGAGTGCTGAACGGCCGCTGACAGCCTGGAGCTCGCATCTGTGAAAGCGTCAAAACAAATAGTACAATAGGCACTATGTTTATATATGATTTACATATTTGAGGTCTAAATAACTACATTCTCACCTAAAAAACTCTTTAAACTACATTTCGTGACGTAACAACAGTAGTATTTATAAAAAATATGGTGGATTCGCTGCAGCAGAGTGATACAAGCGGTGAAATGGTACCAGTGCTGATACTGGGAGAATATTGCACAGCTCTCAGCTAATCAGATTTGAGAACCAGAAAGAACTGTTGTATAAATAATTATAATTCATATAATAAATATAAATAATTAGCAGCAAAAGATGAGCAATTTTATCTCTAAAATTATTTCACTGTTATCTGCTTTAATTTTGAGTGAGAGATACAGGGGGGTGTTTTTATTGCATCAGATATACGTCAGCTGATTTGTCCAGTTTTGGTCTGCGATCTCTAACCCAGAATAAAACCTGCTCTGGCGAAACCTGCTAAAAACTAGTCCACATTCTTGAGCCCAAAAAAACCCAGAGTTTGCTCAAACTAATCTCAAACTTACCTGGGTAGCAACTGAAACCACCTTCATGCAACAAGCGATGGGCTTGCTTGTTTGTTTTTAATAGCAAAAAACAAAATTTCTATTTTTGGCAAATGTAAAGGCCCTTTCACACCATAAGTGAAATGAATAAGCCTGAGGCCGAAGGAAATGCAAATTCACTCCTGTACAGTGGAGGGCGCAGCACAAACCTTTCAGCTGTGCTGCCATTCTGGATTGCAGAAGAATAGGACACAGGACAATAAAGTTCGACACTCTTACTTCAGCAATAAAAAACAAAATGAAACACAAATATGATGTTTTTTATGGAGCCCCGCACATGACATCCAAGAAAAAAAATTTAATCGAGCACACGATTTACTAATTTGTAATAGTAAATCGTACGCACGTTTTAGTAAATGGAGGAAACGAAATTGTAAATCATGCGCACGTTTTAGTAAATCGAGGGAATGTATTAGTAAATTGTGCACACGATTTAGCCTACTATTTTTTTCCTGCATGTCATGTCCGGGGTTCCGTAGTTTTTGCTTGTTGTTCAGTTGAATTGGATCATCGAAGGTCAGCAGCAAAGACATTGGTTAATAAAGTGAGATGTCAGTCGATAAATGGGAAAACAAAGTAACTTGCATTACTTATTTGAAAAAGTAACTGAGATATTTTGTTGTAAATTTAAAAGCAATGTGTTACCTTACTAGTTACTTGAAAAAAGTAATCTGATTATGTAATGTGTGTTACTTGTACACCCAAAGATTCAGATTCATTAAAACACTGATTCATTTCGCAACACAACAACAGTGAGTCATCAAATCATTTACAATTCATCAAGTCTTTATGAGTAAGTCTTTGAATCATTCATTCAACCGACTTATTCAAAAACGCCGAATTATTCGTAACGAAAAAATAGACTGTCAGTAAATCATTGACTCAAGGGATTGTGCGTAAAATGAAGTTACATTATATTAACTTTTTGCATACTGAACTGTGGTAAAAACAATATCACACTTGCAGTCGTGATGTTTTTACAAATGTCAGCATGACTGTAATATAATTAATGCCTATTTTATACAGTCAAACCCATTCATTTCCTTCATAATATGTGTGATTATTGTAATTACTGTAAGTATATATGTAATATTTATATATTTTAAACCTTCAGTCTTTTAAATTGTAGTATCTGAAATGTCTCTGTATTTGTGTATATTTTAAATGTATATATTTTAACATATATTTAATAATTTTTATTTATATACATATTTTTAAATCAAATATTTTATTATATAATATATATTTTTGAAGGACATAAACACCAAGTTAATTTGATTTATTCCCAGGGAACGTGCTGATAAAACGCATACCTAAAATGCACTGTAAGTCACTTTGGATAAAAGCATCCTCCAAAGGAATAAATGTAAATGTAATGTTGCCAAAACTGCAACAAGAAAGTAGAAACTGCACGCTTGACAAACTGAACTGTCATAAAGGACAACAACTCGGATCAATGACACTTTGAGAGGTCTGAAGAACGAACATGGCTGTGAGCGCAAAATAAGCTAACATGCTAAAAATCTTGATACCTTTGACACCGACAGCCTCGGCCCTGAGGTGTTTTACACACCACTTTTATTGCTTTCTGTCCAGAGATGAAAAAACGGACAAGCAAAACATTATGTAGTCCTGATGCTCGGATCTGATAACGTTTTAGTGTTCACAAACACCCCGATTTCTCTCTCGCTCGCTCGCTCACTCTCTCTCTCTCTTCCCATCTTGTTCAGGATTAGATGATTCTACTTATCCTCCAGACACAGAGACAGAATAACATGTGAAAATTACAATACATCAAGTAGGAGTCATTACGGGAACTGCTCCCTTCCTTGTCTCACTTCAAAGTCTCTGCAGTTTTCTGATCCATGTGACATTCACGCTCCTCCAGGGTCAAACAACATCTTGCAGCCTTCATAAAATGATTAAATATTTTAAACAGCTCGCATGCGTACCTCCATGGCCCCCGGAGACTGATGCTGTTATCGTTTTTGTCAAAGCCACTTTCCATCTGCATTTGTCATTCCTGCTTCGCGCGTATAAGTTATCAATCGGCTTGTCAGAATGCAAAATAACTGATGTTCTTTGGGCGGTATTGGATGGACTATCTCGGGCTTTTAATCAATGCATATTTTTTCCACTCTTCTTTCTTCGCTCCTTCCTCATTCTCTGCTCTTTAATATAAATGTTTAGAGTCCCAGGCGCCTGTAATGTATTTGCACAGAAAACGCTTTGACAGAAGCAGTAGTTATATTATCAAACATTACACCTTGGGGCTAAAAGAGTATCAGAGGCTTTCACACACAGGCAATGCTGGGAATTACAGACATGAAGAGATGACTGCTGTACCCTCACTGTAAGGGATTGCCCCGGCTCTATATAAATCAGACGTGTTGAAAGCTAATCTTTCTCACTCACACATGTAGTGTATACTCTATTTATAGATTTGTCTTGCCTGAGAGAAGATTCCAGGCCATGTGAGGCCTTTATCAGTGGTAACAAGGTTGTTAATGTATCTGAATATGCTGTACATCCTCCATCTTGGCTCGGCATGCGGCAGTTGCGTAAGGGCATGGCTAAATACAAGCCAACCGCTTCCACATCTGTCTCCAACATGACATTATCTGACTAAATGGGGAATTTAAGGAAGGAGGAAGAGAGATGCGCTGTTTTGAAACACCCAAATTGTGTTGAGGAAGCTGCTTGAACACTAGTTTGTCAAGCTGATCATAATTTAAAATTGCAGTCTAGCTACTTTAAAAAAAAAAAAAGAATAGCTAACTGCATTGAAGCTTCTGAAGGGACAATTTCTTGATGTAAATATATAATTGTCAGATTTCTGCAAATGGAGCATTTATCTGGTACAAATGTGTCCCAGTCAGGGTGATGTGATATATAAACCAGTGAGCCAAAACATTATGACCACCTGCCTAATATGCAGTCGGTCCTCTGCATGCTGCCAAAACAGTGCCGACCCCCTGAGGCATGGACTCTACAAGACCCCTGAAGGTGTCCTGTGGTATCTGAAATTAGCAGACGATCCTTAAAATTCTGTAGGTTGTGAGGTGGAGCCGCCGTAGATTGAACTTGTTGGTCTAGCACATCCCTCAGTTGGATTGAGATTTGGGGAATTTGGAGGACAAGGCAACACCTTGAACACTTCATCATGTTCCTCAAACCATTCCTGAACAATGTGTGCAGTGGGGCAGGGTGCATTATCCTGCTGGAAGAGGCCATTTCCACCAGGGAACACTGTTGTCATGAAGGGGTGTACCTGGTTTGCAACAATGTTTAGGTAGGTGGCATGTGTCAAATTTATGTCCACATGATTGGGTGGACCCAGGGTTTCCCAGCAGAACATTGCCCAGAGCATCATACTCCGCTGGCTTGTCATCCCGCAATGCATCCTGGTACCATCACTTTCCCAGATAAACGGTGCACACGTACATGGCCGTCCACGTGGTGTAAAAGAAAACGGGGCTCATTGGACCAGACGACCTTCTTCCACTGTTCCAAGGTCCAGTTCCGTCACTCGCATGCCCATTGTAGACACTTTTGATGGTGGACAGGGGACATTATAGGCATTCTGATTGGTCTGTGGCTATGCAGCCCCATGCGCGGCAGAGTGTGATGTACTGTGTGTTGTGACACATTCCTCCCATAAGTGACACATTCCACCTATAACCATCATTTAAATTTTGTGTGATTTGTGCCACAGTAGACCTTCTGTTGGCTCGGACCATACGCGATTGCTTTCGTTTCCATCTTGCATCGATGAACTTTGGGCGCCCAACACCCTCTCGCGGGTTTGTGGTTTGTCCCTCCTTGGACCACTGTTAGTAAATTCTCACCACTGCTGACTGGGAGCAACCCACAGGCGTTACTATTTCAGAGATACTCTGACCAAGTCACCTAATTATAACAATTTGGCCCTCATCAAAGTCGCTTAGAACTTTATTCCTGTTCATTTCTCCTGCATCCAACATGTTGATTACAAGAACTGATTGTTTGCTTACCATCTAATCTACCCAAATCTTAATATGTGGCCTTGTTAGGAGTAGTGTTGTAGTACTCGAGACCAAGACTGTTCTTAAGACCATTTTTTGAAGGTCTTGGTCTTGTCTTGGTTTCGGACGCATTTGGTCTCGGTCTTGTCTTGGTCTCAGACTAAAAGGACTCGGGATTTTATTTCAAGACCGGTCAAGACCACAACTGCAGGGATATCGCTAAATTGCCATTGCATTGTCTGATTTCTTTGTTAACATCATTAATTTGATTGGATGTAAAACTTCCTGCTTCAAATGCAATCAATAACTTATTTCTAAGTTCATTTATTTTGTTACTTTTGTGCCGGGTCAGAAATCAACAAGGGATTGTGTCAAAAATGTCACCAAAATTAATACAAATGCCCACAAAATTCAAGATATGATTGCAAAAAAGTACTTGTATAAGATCTTGATATTTATTATAACATGATATAATTGAGCAATATCACAAGAAAGAGGGCTGTTTTCACAAATATGAGCACAATTGTACGGAGCCCCAGACATGACATGCAGGAAAAAAATAGTAGGCTAAATCGTGCGCACGATTTATTAATTCGTTCCCTCGATTTACTAAAACGTGCGCACGATTTATGTTTTGTTCTCTCAATTTACTAAAATGTGTGCATGATTTACTATTTCGTTCCCTCGATTTATAAATCATGCGCATGCAATTTAGTAAATCGAGGGAACGAATTAGTAAGTCGTGTGCACGAATTAGTAAGTCGTGTGCACGATTTAGTAAATCGAGGGAACGAATTAGTAAATTGTGCGCACGATTTAATTTTTTTTTTTTCTTGCATGTCATGTGCGGGGCTCCGTACAATTGCAAACATGATATTGATTTTTTACGAATGTTCAATAAACAAAATTTTATTTATAAAACATTAATCTCAACATTATTTATGCATTTGTAATTGTACCAATTCAGATGCAACTTCTGTTCCACCAATTTAAAGATGAACTTTGTTGTTAGTTATTTAAATTGATTGGTAACAACTCTATATAGTGTCTTATTATTCTAATTGTAATTATTGATTGAAAATAAGACATTTCTCAGGAAGGAAATGTGTATTTTTCAGATGAATTTGAGGAGTGCTAGTCTGATCTTGGTCTTGACTCGGTCTCGACTTGCCTTGGTCTTGTCTTGGTCTCAACCCCCCAAAGTCTTGGTCTTGTCTTGGTCTCGACACACACTGGTCTTGGTCTCGGTTTAGGTGGTCTTGACTACAACACTAGGAGATGATCAACGATATTTGCTCCTGTGTCTGGTCATAATGTTTTGGCTCATCAGTGTATTGTGCTTCTTTTATTTCATAAATTGAGTTATTTTTGTATCATCAATTGCGCTTCCATATTTTTCAGGCTGGTCCAGCTAATTCACATGCACATTCAAGAGGTGATATCTTTGAGAAAAAGATGATGTAAGGTTGGACCAGCTGTGTTATGATTTCTCCAATTTATTTCTCAAGTTTATTTATAGTTGTGGACCATTTTTGCTTTTAGTTAGTTACTCATCAACAAGTTAATTCCAGGTAGTTTTAATTTTTTTTTTTAAAAACAGATTTAGGACCTCACAAATTGGGTGCAAGGGGAACTAAATCCAGGTGCCTTTTAGGTAATGAATCCACTAATGAGAGATCATCCCAGCATCCTGCTGTCTTTCTGTCTCTCTTCTGTCACACTCACAAGCACACAAATTTTCCTCTAACGGGCCATAGAGTAAATTAGCAGGTAGGGCTGCAGTGGCTGATTGAAACAAACTGGTGTTGATTGCTGATCAGTCAGCTGTGGAGCAGGATAAGAACATGAGCTAATGGAAAAGAGCAGAAACACCCCCAGTCTATCTGTCTTTCTTTATTTCTCTCTCCCCCAGGGCTGTGGTTATGCTATATGATGTTAGAAATAAAAAAAATAAATAAAAGAAGCGGACGATATCTGCATGATTGGTATGACAGTGATGGCAGCACAGAATGCATGAATTACCATGCTGGTCCTGGCTGGTTTATTCTGGTTTAGTTGGTGAACCATCGGAACTATACATTTTACCAGCAAAATATTTATTTATTTATTTAAAAATGTAAATAATTCAAATACATATACATTACTGTACCTTTCCGTATGTTTGGGTTCAAGTACGATTTTTTTAATGTTTTTTTTTTAAACAGTAATATTGTGAAATATTATTACAATTTAAAATAAATGTTTTCTACTGTAATATGTTTTAAAATGTAATTTATTCTTGTGATGACAAAGCTGAATTTTCAGCATCATTACTCCAGTCTTCAGTGTCACATGATCCTTCAGAAATCATTCTAATATGCTGATTTGCTGCTCAAGATTTCTTATTACTATCAATGTTGAAACAGAGTTCCGCTGTTTGTTTGTTTTTACTACATTTTAAAAATTATTTGTTAGTTACTGTATTTGCAAATCAGTGCAAAAGTCATTCAGCTAAACAGACTATAAAGACCCAAAATTACTTAGCATTTCTGAACTTCTCTTCCACTAGAGAAGGTGCTTTACCTCTGGAAAAAGCACAGGGTTAAAGTTTATGCATTTTGCAGCAGCCTCCGCGAGTCATTAGGACAAACCATATCTAGAGAGGAGAAGAAACCTTCAAAATTGAAGTCATAAATTACAGACTCATGACCTGTACACAGAAAAGCAGCCATTTAGTCAACAGTGTGCTGTTAGCATGCTACGTAAGTCTGCCCTTAGCCCATTACCCAGACACCACCATTCCACTCCCTCCGTTCTCTCCGGTTGACAGCGCCTGTAAATTAGCAAAACAGTCATTTTTTTAATACCTTTGAACCTTCTGGCAACACTTTTCGATCAATTAGGAGGCAAAGCATTAATTCGGCACTCTGTGACTGGTGTCTGCTGGCGTCTTCTGCTTGTCATTGATCCTGAGAGTGATCTCTTTAACCTCAGAGTGATGGTAATGGCATTAGGAGATGAGACCATTACGACGCCTTCTTCCAGCTCTTCACCTCCGAGACAGGCAGAGGGCAGGGGCAAATGGGTGGGGCGTGGCCGGGGGCTCGGGCAGACGAGTCAACGGGGGTGCAGTCAGACACCCCTAGTCTCTCGGCTTGTTCCGCCGTATCTCCTCGGAGGCAATTTAAGTATAAATTAGAGTCGCCGAAGGCCTGCAGAAACACGCTGACAGCCACCCAACACTGAATAAATCACTTTTTATTGTGAGGAAAACTGCACCACCTCAGCTGACATGATGGCGTTTACATTTTAAAGGGAAAAGGTTTATTTGCTGCCGCTTTCCTGCCAGGTGCTCTCAGGGTTTAAGCAGACACTGTCAGTATGTGTTCCCGCCTAAAGTGACCGTTTTAAATCAAGCCTTGGACACAGCTGTCGCGGGAAACTGACCTGTTTAAGTCTTACTGGATCCTCTTGAAAAAGGCTTGCAGACTGGTTAATGGGGCGTCTACAGCGAGTTTCTGCTGTGATACCTGAGAGCTGACCAAGATATGCCAACCGAATCAATATAACTGACGACTTGCAAATTGATATGCTTTTACTAGAAATGAAACCCTCTCAGAATCTTAAAACAAGGCTAATGCTGGGTTCCATCCAACCTGTAAAGACTTGGAAAAGTGAAATAGAACACCATCTGAACTAGACTTCCTTTTAATGAATGAGCGGGAATTTAAATTAAATTGGTTACATCCCTAAGGAAGTTATATGGATTTCTTTGAAATTCAGTCCATTTTAATTCGACTTCCTTGCGTTCAAATTTGAATTACTGCTACCTCAATTCAAATTCAGCATCTAAATGGGAATTTAAAAGGCATTTTCAATTCACTTCTGAATTTTGCACAACCTAGGTATGGCATCCGAAGGGATGTTCTGTAAACAACAACTTCACGAAATTCAGTCCATTTTATTTAGGCCTGTTTACGTTCAAATTCGAATTGGAGTTCTGCATCCTGTTTGCTACCTCAATTCAGATTAAGCAACTGAATGGGAATTTAAAAGGCATTCTCAATTCAATTGTGAATGTTGCACAACCCAGGTATGGCATCCAAAAATCTTAATTTTAAAAGGGGTGGTTGATTATGATTTCAATTTTTTAACTTTAGTTAGTGTGTAATGTTGCTGTTAGAGCATAAACAACATCTGCAAAGTTACAACACTCAAACTTCAATGCAAAGGGAGATATTTTCTTTTAAAGAATTCGCTGTTTAAGGACCACAACTAACGGCTGGTAGGGACTACAGCTGGCTTCTTCCTGGGTTAGTGACATCACTGGATTGATTTGCACAAAAGATTAACATGACGGCACATGAGTTGAATCAACTCCACAGCAACTACATAAATTTATCCACTAATCATTCAGAAACGTCCAGTTGCATTCTAAAAGTTGTAACTTCTTCCTGAGTCTCTCCATCAGTGTCCGACTCCGGTTTGAACAATATAAGGCTGAACACCATTACTGACAATTGTCATTTTGGCTGCGTAAGATTCTCCAGCTTTGTTGTTTTTGAGCAACCGAAACGTGAGCTGTTTAAAGCTCCGCCCTCTTCTGGAAAGCGGGCGGGGGCAGCAGCTCATTTGCATTTAAAGGGACACACACAAAATGGTGTGTTTTTGCTCACCCCCAAATAGGGGCAAATTTGACAAGCTATAATAAATGATCTGTGGGGTATTTTGAGCTAAAACTTCAGACACATTTTGGGGACACCAGAGACTTATATTACATCTTGTAAAAGGGGCATTATAGGTCTCTATAATACATTTCTCTACTCTACATTTCATTACAATATAACCTGTATTTTTGTTTAGAACAGATGTGCTAAACATGGTAAATGATTTTCTCTCTGTTCAACTGTACAAATGTGAAACAAATGGAATTTTGTTTCTTTCTAAATACATCATTTTCCGAGCAGCATGCCACCTGGTCTGTGGTCGGTGACATCAGGTAGAAATATCTCACATCCAACTTAGTATATAATGCAGCATAAATCCTCCTTAAATGAGCGAATTTGACCAAAGTCCTAAACTTAACAGTTGTCTTGTGTCCTATTTAGTAAGTGATGGGTTTCACGGCTTGTGCTGAATTGCCCTGTTTGTTAATCACTTAAGGGATCTCATTCAGTGCTGTCCTCTTTCTACTTTATTCTTTCTATCCTAATGAAGCTTCTGTTAATTAGCCAGTGTGTTTGTCTGGGGTGAGAGTTGTTCAGATTACAGTGTCAGAGAGACTCAATTAGTCCAAGATGGAGTAGTGACTTCTGTCGTTCCATCAGATATAAGGCAATAAGCACCTGGCTGTTATAGTCCCCACTGACCTGATAACATGAAATGGGGTGGAATCAGAACTGAATCCTGACCTCAGTGGAACTAAATGGATAGATAACTTCTTGGGGCAGTGTACAGTAGTGACATTTTTGTCAGATAATGGTGGGTGAATTGTAAAAAAAATAACCAGCTGTTAATATTTTAAGTCATAAGGCTGCAGTTTGCATTATTTGATACATAATTATACTATAGTTCAAAAGTAGCTGGAAGCTTATAATGTTTAATGTTTTTGAAAGTTTCTTATGCTCACCAAGGCTACATTAATTTGATAAAAAAAAAGTAATAAACAGTAATATTGTGAAATATTTTAACAATTTAAAATAACAGTTTTTCAGTTTGCTAAGTAATTTATTCCTGTGATCGCAAAGTTGATTTTTACTCTTCATAGTCTACAGTGTCACATGATCCTTCAGAAATCATTTTAATATGCTGATTTGGTGCTCAAAAAACATTTCTTCTTTCTCTTCTTATTATTATCAGTGGTCAAAACAGTTGTGCTGCTTAATATTTTTGTGGAAACTGTGATACATTTTTAGGTTTTCTTGTATAGAAAGTTCAAAAGAACAGCGTTAATTTGAATATAATGTATATTATAGGGATGCACCAATACCATTTTTTAAGGACCGAGTACGAGTACTGACACTTTTTTCTAGTACTCGCCGATACCGATGCCTATACATTTATTAATTTCTCTCTCTCTCTCTCTCTCTTTTTTTTTTTTTTGGTGATGTTTCAGTTTTCCAAGCAGAACACAGTGAGACTAATGAATGCAGGACAGCTTCTTTATTATTGCTCTAATGAAAAAAGTAATAATTTTTATGTGCTTGTCACAAACTTAAACAACAAAAATTTCACAGTGTCCAATAACCTTCAAAGGGCATAATTACCAATATATATAATTGTTATATAAAAAGAAATTTCCAAACAAATTACAAACAATAGAACAAATACTATAGAGATACAAATTAAATAACTTGTTTTTCAGATAAAGTAGGTTTATTTACCATGTAAACATTTATTTAACATATTTTGTTTTTTTAAATTAACATTAATGACAATTTGTCATTGACAAATATAGGCTACGGTCCCTTTAAGACCGAATCCATGGATACCGACGCATATCCTGTTTTCACCCAAATGTTTACGTCCACTTAAGCCATAACCGACTGTATTTCCGTAAGATACTCCACACGATGGACATTTTGACAACTATGTGTGCATTTGACCGTTTAGGCGCAAGGAGAACTGATCGCGCTCTGTCTGAGAGAACTGGGATCGCGCGCAAGAAAGAGAGAGAGAGGGAGCGCTTCTGGTCTGTGTCATTCAGCGCGATTCCGCCTATCCCGCCTTCACTAATCGATAACGAATTGTGATTGAAAGCATGCAGTTCGAAATGTGTGGGTTGTCATTAATTTTTAAGTATTTCCACACCTCTAAGGCTGACATTGTTTCTGCTGCTGCCGCCGGTGTCTCTGCACGGAAAATTTTGTCAGTTACGTCACGTGAGGTATCGGTCTTTGTTATCGGGGGTATTTTTACGAGTACGTGTACAAGTACATGAGCTTGGTATCGGTGCATCCCTAGTATATTATATTCATGTATATTATGTTGAATATTAAATTTTCTTTAGCAATGTTATAAGTGTCTTCACTGTCACTTTTTATCATTTAACACATCTTTGCTGAATAAAAGTATTAATTACATTAAAAAGCGTCTGCTAAATGACTAAATGTAAATTACTTTAAAAAAAAAAAAGTAAATATCTTATTGACCCCTTTTGAACGGTAGTGTAAATAGCCTATTTTGTTATCATGTCAATATGCCACTCAAAGCATCACATTTGAGATATGGAGGTAATATGAGGTCTGACACAAATTGTATTATTTAAGATGGCTACAAAGTCACACAGTGATGGTGAACAGTAACAAGCAACATAACACAAGCAGCTATAGCAATAATGAATGGTTCCAGCAAGCCAGCACTTCGCTTCTGGGACTATACAGCTCACCAGTAGTAACACACATACACAACATGCAATATTACAGTGAAATGTAAAGCTTCAACCAATTATAAATACCCCTTAAACCCATATCACACACATTTATATTCCTAGTGAGTAATTACATCAAATTTGCTTGTATTTGAGCCCTGCCACAAAGCATAAAATCAACAGTGCCACAATACATTGTGATTTTGCTCCTGAGAGTTTTGTGTTGGTTGCCTAATGCAAGGAATATTCAGCATATGTGTTGCCACATGGAGTTCTGAGGGGAAAAAAAAAACATTTAGGCATGCTTGATGAACTTATGATGGTGAATTTTCCACTGAGGTAAAAGTTAGAAGACATGTGACAAATGTTTTCTTTAGCAGACAGTATGTCTTTGATTTGATAGCTCCTGTAACTTCCTACAGCTAGAGTCAGATAATCATTCTTACAGTTAGAGCACATATTATGTTGCACTTTGTAATAAAGTTACCAGCCAAGTGAAGAGTTTTATTTATTTACTCACTAAAGCCAATTTTTACTTGCATTTGGCACTTGGATGGTGTTAGTTTTGGACCCTTCTTTTAGTAATCCCATGGATGCAGGTTTGAAATCTGGACTGCATCATGTCCCATTGTTCTTCTTTCTCTCTCCTCAATAAATTTCTTTCATTTTTCACTTTCTGTCAGTGTAGAATGTAACTATAATATGGAGCTTAAAATTCAGCGTTTGCCATCACAGGAATAAATTACATTTTAAAATAGAAAACAGTTATTACTAATATTTCACAATATTACTATTTTTATTGTATTTTTAATCAAATAAATGCAGTCTTGGTGAACATAAGAGACTTCTTTTAAAAAAAAACAAAAACATTTGAATGGTAGTGTAATTAAACAAGTTAAAGTGATACTTCACCCAAAAATGAAAATTCTGTCATCATTTACTCACCCTCAAGTTGTTCCAAACCTGTATAAATTTCTCTGTTCTGCTAAACACAAAGGAAAATATTTTGGAGAAAGTTTGTAACCAGGCCGCTTTGGGGCACCATGGTAGGAAAAAAATACTATGAAAGTCAATGGTGCCCCAGAACTGTTCATATTCCCACATTCTTCAAAATATCTTCCTTTGTGTTGAACAGAACAAAGAAATTTAAACCTGACAGTGATTAAATGATGACAAAATCTTTATTTTTGGGAGAACTATCCCTTTAAAGGATTAGTTCACTTTCAAATAAAAATTACCCCAAGCTTTACTCACCCTCAAGCCATCCTAGGTGTATATGACTTTCTTCTTTCTGATGAACACAATTGGAGTTATATTAATAAATATCCTGACGCATCCGAGCTTTATAATGGCAGTGAACGGGATCAACGAGTATGAGCTGAAGAAAGTGTCCCCATCCACATCCACATTTAGTCACGCATTCAAAATACATGCATAAAACAATATACATAGACTTCTAAAGGCACTTTTATGTCTATTGGGTTCTTGCAAATATTGATACTTTTTTAAATTGTGCAATATATTTTAATCAATTAAACATTTGAATTTATTGACAGCCGTAGTCCCTACTAAAATATTGGAGTGATGTTTTGATTCTTTTCAAACCAGATCTTTGACAAGAAGTGCCTCTGATTCTTCTGATTGGATAGGAACAGCTGTGACCGTTGTAAAAAATGAGATCCAATGCAATCTATCGGTGTATATGTTTGTGTGTGTGCGTGTGCATGTGATTTAAAAGTACTTAATCAGATCAAACACAGAGTTTCCCTCCCCTCCATGGAAAGACAGCCACACCCCTCGCAGGCCTCCCTCATACATCCTGGCCGCCCGAGACAGTTTGAATTTATTCAATCAATGCGACTCATCTAATTGATATCTGAAACAGCGGCCGGTGATTTATCGTCAGAGAAATGTAAATGATATATCCCGGGCAGATGTCTTATATTTTCCGACCATTTATTTTGGGGAGTGAGTGAAAGGAAGGCAGCGTGTTTAATTAAAATTCATGAGGGAGGAATGTGCTGAGTTGCACTGGCCTGCGCTGGTCTCTTTGGGTTCAGTCCGGGGGGGGGGTGAGGGGGGGGTATGAATGATGGTGGACAGGAGAGAATGTTGACAAGGGCGAAGTCAGGAGCGTCCTGGTTTGATCACACACTCGCACACACACTCGCCCTCATTCACTCCCAGACTCATTTTAAATCAACACACACGTACGTTTAATATTGCATAAGGGAGGTGTTAAACTCACCCCGCCACGCTAAAGTGGCTTTATTTGGTTTTAAGGGTGTTCTGAAGATGCTTTCGCTAGATCTGGCCCAAACCTATAACGCAACCCCTCCTCTAGTTCCACTGAAATATGCTTAACCTAAATATTTATCCCAATTGACAGTTATCACACTGTTATGCGCAAACAAAACGGGCCACAGGACTGTTCAGACTCTGGCTGTGTGCAGCAAAAGAGAGATTAAAGGAATAGTTCACCCAAAAATGAAAATTCGGTCATTATTTACAAACCCTTATGTCATATTGTCTTCTGTGAAACACTATTGGAGAAGTTGCCCAAACTGCTTTTTTCCATACAAGGAAAGTAGATGGTGATTTATAATGTCAAAATCCAAAAATGAGTGAGGAGCAGGTCAAAAATTATTGCATTATTCACTGTTAATGTTATTATGTGGGGTTGGAATGAAATGAAGGTTACTGTTACATATATATATATATATATATATATATATATACACTACCATTAAAAAGTTTGGTATCTGTAAGATTTTTAAAACATTTTTGAAAGAAATCCCTCATGCTTACCAAGGTTGCATTTATTTAATTAAAAATACTGTAAAATATGTAATATTGTGAAATATTATTACAATTTAAAATAACTGTTTTCTCTTTTAATATTTTAAAATTCCTGAGATGGCAAAGCTGAATTTTCAGCATCATTACTTCCTTCAGAAATCATAATATGCTGATTTGGTGCCCAAGTAACATTTTTTATCGTTATTAATGTAAAAAAAACAAAAAACACTTGTGCTACTTAATATTTTTGTGGAAACAATGATGCAGTTTTTCAGGATTCTTTGATGAATAGAAAGTTCAAAAGAACAGCATTTGTTTGAATTTTTAGTGTCATTTTTGATCAGTTAATCCATACTGAATAAAATGAATTGTTACTAAACCATAGTGTATATTTATTTATTTAACTCTTTCTTTTTTTTCCAGAACCCCTTGTGGCAACACATTTTGGATATTACTTGTGTCGAAACACAAAAAATATCAGGAAGAAAATCACACACTGTAAAAAAAATACCTGTAAAAAAAAAACGGCAGCTGCGGTTGCCAGAAGTTTACCGTAAAAAATACGGTATCAACATTTAGGTTTTATGGGACAGCACTTAGTTTTCTATTTTACAGTTCAAAACGGTAAAATTTAAAGGTTTACACTGTAAAAAATGATTGTGATTTTAACGGTAAAAGACTGTAAAAATGCTACGTTGTAAAACAGTTCATTGGTTTACAGAAAGTTTCTGTACTATATATGGTGAATAACTGTAATAGATCTAACAGTACATTTAATTTAATTTTACAGTAAAATACCATTAAATTTACAGTTTTTTGGATGTGAAAAACAAGTCATTGTATAATTTACAGTGAAAAACCATAAATTCCCACAATTCCCTGCGTGACACTTCACATTTGATGTATTTTCAATGAAATAACTCTGTTTCTTCTCAGCTTTTGGAAAAGCTCCTTGTGATGAGCTTTGATTCATGGCAGTTAGTTGACATGCAGTTGCAAAGTTACTTACAATAGAATGTTTAAAGTAGACCATCGAAATAAAGTGTAACCCAAGTTTGATCTAATTACTTGCTAGGACTATAAAAGTGTGTGAAACAGGTTTATATTTGACTGTAATATTGCATTTTGTGCATGTTTGTTACCATTATTGAGCTGTATAGTCTGAAAAGTGACCAATTTAGAGAAGCAACTCTGTTGATTTGAATGTTGCTAAAATATATGAAACTCAAATAAGCATTAAACACACAGCACTGTATAAAATAATTTGTTTTAACTTATATCAAGCTGTTTCATTGATACTTTCCAATAAATTCATCATATTTCTTGATTTTTTATTTTATTTTTTATGCCAAGCTTTTTGCAATGCATTATGGGACTGCATTCCCTGCAACGTATACATGCGTTAGAATTTGGCTCATATTATGCATCATAACAGGCTCTTAACATCACAGGTGTATTCGGGCCAGGTCTGCTTACATGGCTTTCTGTCATTTAGGGTGGGTTACTGAACATAAATACACCTACGTCAGTCCCAAGGTCACGCGCACACTCTCACACACTCATTGTGTTAAAGGATTGCTGCCTGACGTGACCTTGGTGCCGGGTGAAAGCAAAACATCTCAGACAGTCTGATCTGCCACCCAGTGTATCTTTTTTTTTTCCACCTTTAGAGCAGGAAAGAGCCGTTTGTTTCCCATCAGCAGTCAGTCTCACTCTGTAACTCTAAGCAGCTGGCCAGTCTCGACTGCATTATTCATATAAAGAGAGAGAGAGAGAAAGAGAGAGAGACAGAGGGAGAGAGAGAACGCACACTCTTCACCAAAGTTACAAGATTTATGGCCCTCTGTTTAGGAAATAATTCAAAGTTCATACTCACATACATCATATTTTGAAACACATAGATTATGGGGTGGAACACATTTATCATATTGCAACACACCAGCACATGCACACACACGAACGCACGCAGATACACACTCACAAGTGCACATGTTCTCAATCTCTCTGTCTCTGTCTCTGTGATACACACACACATTCGCACGGTTTGCACTGGGGCCTAATTTCACAGGGATGCGTTTGGTCTGTATGAAAAAGCTTTGTATTAGCTTTGTCACTGAACCCATCAGACAGTAATGAGGCCATGCTTAAAACACACCCTCAGTTCCAGATAAGAGCAGGGAGAGACTTCGGCGAGCACGTCTGCTTTGCGCCGTTCCGATAATACCTCTCCGTCATTTGTCACTTGTACATTTCAGATTTCTAATCTCAGCCAAATTGATCCGTATCGTGCATTTTTATACAGGCTTTTGTGTATATTGATATTTGTGGATTGCTTCGTGTCAACAAAACAAATGTGTATAGTTTTTATTGTGCAATGCGTTTGATATACTTCAGGAAGGAGAATAGGGAATGTTGGCTGGTTTTGCATGCAGAGTCCGAGCCACGGGCTAGGTGGAGTTTAGTGTGCGCCGGAGCTAAATATGAAATAAAAGTGAGTTGTTTGCTGAGATGTTATTATATTAGATGTTAAGACTCTTTTTAAGACATTTTTTTTTTTTTGCATAGAAGTGTTTCGAAATGAAAAGCTGAATCTTGTCTGATTCATAAAAAATATAAGAAAGCAAAGCAAAAAACAAACAAGCAAGCAAAATACAAAATACAAAGTACATAAAAAACACAAAACAAAGCAAAACACAACAAAAGCAAAACAAACAAACAAACAAAAACATTAAAAGCAAAAACAAAGCAAAAAAACGAATTAAAGTAATTAAACAAAACAGACAAAAAACAGACCGTTATTATTGTTAGCTACAAGACTATTAAATCATGTTTAATTGAAAAAAAGCTGAAATTAATAAAATTAATATGTACAGTACAGTAAAAATATATTCTGAATAACAACTGAAAACAACTATTTGGACATTTGTTAAAAATATTTGAACAAAAATACAGTAAAAACAGAAATCATTTAAATATGCTGATTTGCTGCTTAAGTGACATTTCTCAATATTATCAATGTTGAAAACAGTTGTTTTGCTTGATACATTTTTTTCAAGATTGTTTGATAAAAGTTCGAGTGTTTGATGTGTTTAAAGAAAGTTCAAAGGAACACACAAAAAACAAAAAACAAAGCAAAACACAACACAACAAAAGCAAACAAACAAACAAACAACAAAGCCAAAAAAAAAAAACCTATTAAAGTAATTAAACAAAACAGACAAAAGGTATGTCAACCATTATTATTGTTAGCTAAAAGACTATTAAAACATGTTTAATTGAAATAAAGCTAAAATAAAATATAAATATTTGATGAAAAACTAAATGAAAATTAAAAATGTTGCCTTGGTAACTAACTGAAATAATTTTAAGTTAAAGCACTAAAGTTACTTACTGGAAATAAGTAAAAACTAAAATTGAAATAAAAATAAATGAAAAATAAATAGTAAACAAAACAAAAAACAACAACAAAAAAACTTACAAACGCACATAACAAAATTAGTAAAAAATTAAACTAAAATTAAAATGAAAGCTGAAAATATAAAAGCTAATTTAAAATATATTTAAAAAAAACTATAATAGTATATAAATAATACTAAAATAACACTGGGTCTGTCTGAAATACAAAATGGTTTGCTGATAAGCAAACATGAATACGCATCAGACCAATTTTAATGCAGCAATATTTATTTAATTATTTATTTGACAGAGTGATCAGATTTATTTGATGGAATTTACTTCAACTGTTTTTTTTATTAAATCACAATTATAACAAAGTATTAATTTGTTTGATTCAAGACAAATCCACTGAATACATGATTCTGGTGAGACGATTTAGTTTCATTCAGTTTAGTCATGGCTGTCCATATTCTATATAAACAGAAAAATCTTTTCATTAGGAACGCAGAATGACACGAATCACGTAGGGTGATAATTTTAGTATGCGCCGTGTTATTTGAAGCCTAACCCACATTTTGAGACACAGTTTTTCAAAGTCAGAATCATCCTTTTTAAAAAGGATGGTTGTCATTGTCTCTTAATGAAGCACAAGGACATTATTGACAACACTTGAAATGAGGTTACCAGTGGTGAGATGCAATATGGTGGCTTATAAAATTCTGTCCATTAGCCCACAGCAAATGAAAAAGAAATGGCGTGACCATCAGTCCAGGCCCTCCAGACTCGACACTTTCAAAGTCACTGAACAAAAAAAAGAACATGTCTTATTTTTTTTATTTCAGGGAAATATACATTTCGCTTTGTTTATGCTCCTCCTGGATAAACGTTTAATTATGAATCATTTCCAGTAACAAAAAAAAGAAGATATAAAGAAAATGCAGAGGCGTTAGACAGCTAAGGAATACAACTTATTTTCAAAAAAAAGACATTTAGCTGGGGGGTGGTAGGACATGCGGCTCTGAGGTCCCATTAATTACAAAATGCATTAATATTTTATTAGTCCCTTATCAGTAATTAATCAAGCACTTTGATGTAAAGTTCAGCTTACAAAAGCAAGAGGAAATGGTTCCTCAGATATTCGCCTGCTCTCAGAGATGCCTTATTATTTCACAAGAGACGGTTAATCCTCGCATGCCTTAAAAGCATTTTTCCCCTCTTAAGCTTTGGCATACTGCAAAAGAAATACGAAATACACGCAGTGGCTGTAAGGTGTCATGTACAATATGAGGGTGGGACGGGGGGTTGGGGGGGGGACTGCATTTGTAGACAATGAGCTCCCTCAGATCTGATTTGGCGAGGCGTCGAAGGACACCCAATCACAGTAAATATTATTCTTTGTGCTGTGCCTCTAATTAACATGCTTAATTGCAGCTGTCAAAAGGCTCTTCAGATTGTTAAGGACGTGCGAGCTGGAGAGGGTGTGTGTGTGTGTGTGTGTGTGTGTTTGGAGGGGTGGTACTGGCCTGCAGCATGACTGAAGCGGTTGTTTCGCTATTGAAAGCTCACATAGATCACACAAGATCTAGTAGGGGTTTACAATGAAACAGATTATCAGCAGACTCTCATTACAGGACTTTCTTTTTTGTATAGACTCTTCAGACATAGGCATAAAGCAATAATTCAAACATTCTATATATAGTGTATATATATATATATATATATATATATATATATAAAATATACACACTGTAAAAAAAAATCCCCGTAAAATTTATGGTAAAATAACGGCAGCTGTGGTTGCCAGAACTTTACCGTAAAAATACAGTAGCAACGTTTTAGGTTTTATGGGACAGCACTTAGTTTACTGTCTATTTTACAGTTCAAACCTGTATTTAAAGGTTTATATTGTAATAATTATGGTTCATAACTGTTTATTTTACACACTGTAAAAAAAATTCTGTTAAATTTACAGTAAAAAAACATATTTCATTAACTGATATAATGTTAATTTACCAACCTATTGAAGTACTAATATTTGTTTTGTACCTTTATAATACACTGACAACCACCAATCACAGTGGTGAATGAGAATCACATGATGAATCAAAGCTTTTCCAAAAGCTGAGAAGGACTAATATAGAAGGTGCTCAGTGTCATTCACACAAACACTAAACACCATCATTGTAACACTCATGAAATTTTAAAAATGCAATAAACATTAATTTAACAACATTAGATGTAACATAAAACCCTAAAGTACATAACTGATTAGAAAAAAACTAAGAAAAACTTAGAAGAAACAGTTATTTCAACAAAAATACATCAAATGTGAAGTGCCACGCAGGAAATTGTGGGAATGTCAATTTATGTTTTTTTACTGTAAATTATACAATGACTTGTTATTTTTCACTTCCAAAAACTGTAAATTTAATGGTATTTTACCATAAAATTACATTAAATATACCGTTAGATACAGTTATTCACCATGTATAGTACGGAAACTTTCTGTAAACCAATTAACTGTTTTTACAGTCTTTTACTGTTAAAAACACAGGCATTTTTTACAGTGTGTGTGTGTGTGTACATATATATATATATATATATATATATATATCCTGTTTAAATTATTGCAGTAACAACTGAAAACAATTTAGACATTTGTTAAAAATACTTGAATAAAAATACAGTAAAAACAGAAATCATTCGAATATGCCAATTTGCTGTTCAAGTAACATTTCTCATTATTATCAATGTTGAATTTATCAAGGTGTTCTGCTTGATAAATTTTTTCAAGATTGTTTGATAAATAGAAAGTTCAAAGGAACAGCATTTATTTGAAAACAGAAATATTCTGTAACATAAATGTTTTGCTGTACCTTTTGATCAATTTAATACTTACATGCTGAAGTATTAATTTCTTTCAAATTAAAAGTCTACTTAAAGTTGTGTACAATATTGAATGTTTTATAAATTAGATTTGTCCTATAAATGCTTATATATATAAGCATTAATCACAGTACACTGTATAAAATGTTTTGTCAAGTAACCTAAAAAATTAGCTTCTAAGCAAGTTTTATTCAAATGAAAATGATTATTTAAAGTTACTTAATATTGACATTAAATGCTGGAGATTAAAGGGACTGTTCACCAAAAAAAGAAAATTCTGTCATCATTTACTCACCCTCAAGTTGTTCCAAACCTATATGAATTTCTTTCTGCTGAACACAAAAGAAGATATTTTGAAGAATGTCGGTAACCAAGCAGTTAATAAGCCCCTTTGACTTCCATAGTATGAAAAAAAAAATACTGTGGAAGTCAATGGGGCCCATAAACTGTTTGGTTACCGGCATTCTTAAATGTCTACTTTTGTGTTCAGCAGAAAAAAGAAATTCATACAGGTTTAGAACAACTTGACGGTGAGTAAACGATAACAGGATTTTCATTTTTGGGCGAACTATTTCTTTAATGCAAAACCATGGCTCTTACTCCTTTCTAAAATCTAAACGTGTCAGAGAAACCCATAGAGATGACGTCAGTAGCTGCGTGGCTTGAGCAGGAATTTTTATGTTGAAATATGTGAAAAACATTGTTCCAAAAATCTTCAGGGTGATCCGAGGACAGCAGCGTGATGATGTGAAATCTGTGCGAGATAAATTCCCACGGACCCCTCGCGCTACCAAAAATGGAAATTATTTAATCACCCACAAAATCTGATATGTAGGTGAGGCTGAACTGAGGACAGAGCATAATTAAAAAATCTGAATTTATTCCCTAGGAAACCCACACACACACACACTCATTGAGGTTGTAGCGTGACTGGAAGGTCAGTGTGCTCTTTAATGGATAGCATTGATCCTAATGCCTCTGTTTCTGATTGGCCGAAGCTGAACTTTCTCTCCCTGCAGCACCTCCCCCTCCGGCCCACTGATGGATTGACCCACCTGTAGGCCCTCAGGCGGAGCTCCACCAGGAGGCTCATGTCCACAGTGCGGCTGTATTGCAGCACTATAGCACATGTGGCAGGTTGTGTGTCTCTCTCTCTCTCTCTCTCTCTCTCTCTCTCTCTCTCTCTCTCTCTCACACACACACATAGCCACAAACTCAGAGCAGAAGAGAGACCATCCCATTACTCCATTGGAGGCCCTGAGAGCTTGATGAGGTCTCTCTATATCTCTGCTGTCCCTGTCTCTGACACTGAGGGCCAGGACACAAGGGGAAAACAGCACTGCAGGTGCTTTTCTCTTTCCCAGTCACCAGAGAAGTACATTAGGACAGACAGTACACAAAAATAAATTAGGTACTTTGGGGTTGTTTATACTGTAAGACCAAAAAAACAGTAGCAAACAATATACAGAGAGGCCATAACACAGAGAAGTTATGGTAACACTTTAGAATACTGATCCTTCATTAATGAATAACTACACAGGAACAAATGAGTAATGGATTATTAACACTCTAGTAACTACTATTAACTAACAAGAAACTCTGATTAATGAATTAGTAAGTAATAGTGCTCAGTTGAAGGTGGTAGTTCACTATTAGCTAATCAGTAACTACTATTTTTTTTTCATACCTCCCAGAAAACCACTAAGAACTACTATAGACAGGTTCATAATTAATGTGAATAATGCATAATGTATAATTAATTCTAAAGTGAAGGTCATGGTAACGCACTAGTAATGACTGAAGTATTACCAAATCCTTCAGTAGGAATTACTAATTATTTGGATCAGTATTCTAAAGTGAAAAACATGATAACTCTCTAGTAACTACTGAAGTCATTGTAAACTTTTGAGGTTTTTGTAAAGTATTGGATAGTAATAACTCAAGAGTTACTACATAATTCTAAAAAGGAACTACTACTTATTTGGATCAGTATTCTAAAGTGAAGATCATGGTAACCCACTAGTAATTACTTAAGTGTTACCAAATACATCAGAAGAAATTACTGTACAAAAATTTACAAAAACCTCAAAAGTTTACAATGACTTCAGTAGTTACTAGAGAGTTAACATGTTTTTCACTTTAGAATACTGATCCAAATAATTAGTAAATCCTTCTGAAGGATTTGGTAATACTTCAGTCATTACTAGTGGGTTACCATGATGTTCTCTTTAGAATTAATTATACATTATGCATCATTCATGTTAATTATGAACCTGTATATAGTAGTTCTTAGTAGTTAGATATTCATTAATGAAGGATCAGTATTCTAAAGTGTTACCAAAGTTATCACAAAGGATATATCCAAGGGCTAAATTTGCCACGGTTTAAATTCTTGTGACGATGCAGCACTGACCCATCAACTGTCCTGAGCATTGTTTGACCTAGCGTTCTTGCGCTTGAAAGGACAAATTCACACACACACACACACACACACACACACACACACACACAAACACTCGAGGATAGTATCCTAGTAAACATAGTCGGCTTGAGTGAACATAAACAGTAGAGAAAGATGTGTACCAGTATCTGTGTATTGGATCCATGGATTAGGTCTTAAAGTGACAGCAGCCTAATATTTCTTCAATAAAAAAAATCACTCAACTTTTGTAACTTTAAATAAGCAATAAGGTACGTCAGCTGTGACTTATTCACGATACAGCACTAGCCTCAAGTACCTTATTGCTTTTATAAAACGATTACCACACAATATAAATATTAAAGCCAAAAATATGTATCAATGCAACTTTTCTTTTTTTTTTTTTTTCATGAAGTAAACTTTCACTAAAAGCCTTCCTTCCGCCGGAAAAAATAGTCCCTGACCGTGAACAGCAACAGATGTTACATTATTAGCCGTTAGATGGCGGCAAAGACTGTCTTTATGAGTGTGTCAGTCAGTAACGAAGACTTTTACATTGAAAAGACTGAATTGTTGTGAATACGGAACAAGACGCAACTAACAAATGCTTTGACTAGCGCTGTCAGTCACGGGAAAACCCCTTAACTGTTAAAAGGACAAGATATCTCAGCAGACATTTAAACAGATTTTTTATTATGAACATAGGACTGACCTGAAGGAAAATGCTAAATCTGAATGCAGGTAATAAACTCGCTCAATCAATCTCTTTCTCACAATACTCTTCTACACAATACAGTAAGCTTCAATGAACATTATCAATTGAGAACATACAGTTTACGTTGCTAAGAGTGGTTGCTAAGGGTGTTGTACAGTGATACACAGAACCGTTGGGTGAAGCGGTCATAGCCGTGTTTTATTGTGAATAAAACACTGCTATAGACCAATCAGAATCAGGGACAGGAAATAACCGTTTTATAATAAGGATTAATCTGTGTTTATTTCATACAGTGAAGACTATCCAGTGTTATTTTACATTTGATTTTTTTTATTCAATGTCTCTAAACTGAAACCTACTGTTACTTGTCTTTAATGATGTTTTAAATTTATATTAGTTAGGCTAGTAGTTTTAGCTGTGGTATCGAAATTGGAATAGAGAATTGTGAATTTTCACTGGTATCTAAAATTTTGGTGTCATAAATGCCTGTTTTTGCAAAAACAGTTTCATGGCTGGTAAAAAAATATTTATGGCTGGTAAATTTTCTTAAGTCACTGGCCACGGGCAGATGTGGCAAAAAGTTAGTTTTAGGTCCTTGATATATTTATAAAATTTACTATAAGATTTAAGTAAAGACAACATGTTTTTAAATGTTATGTATGTTATATAATTTATAAATTATAATGTCTGTTGGCATCATTTTACATTTTTGTTGTTTCATGAATTGTTTTACTGTTTTCAATTGCTGAAAAGTTTTTCTTGGACTGTTTTATGGCTGGTTTCATTGTGACACCATATATTCAGAAAATAAACCTTAAAATATTTACAATTTTTTTTATATTTAATTTGTTTTACACATTAATTTTAAATACTTTGGTATAAATAAAAACTTATTTAAACGTACTGTTGTGTAGGCTATTTTAGAAGAATTTTATAGAAAATAAGTACATGCATATATGGTTAGAGACAAAACATGATTAAAAAACCTGAAACCAGAAATACATTGGATTTGATGTCTCAGGCAATTCATTTTATTATATAAATAATTAAATAAAATGTATAGCAATCAGTAAACACATATGGTATTTGTAAATAAAATCATTTTATTTCAGCCAGACAGAGAAAATAAAGTGCCAGAATAGCGGAGTAATCAGGATCACACGCTGTAAAAACTCATTTTTTTCAAAGCTGTAAATAAAACAAACAATCTTGGAATACGTTTTACAAGAAAAAACTATTTTGGTCTTATTTGTGAATTTTACTAGCAATTTCTGTGTGAAAATAGTTTGACCATAGTTTGACCATCACTTACCGCTACAAAATTTTTTCATTACTCTCTTTTAGAAATCTGATTAACTAATTAACCCAAAAACTAAGAATTAATAAATGCATACATACTAACAAGTAGACCCCCCACCCCCCAAAAAAATCTTCTGTCAGCATCTCTATGTTTATGTTGTTTGTAGATATTTTTACATTTTCTGTGTGTGAGTGCTCATTATGTGGTAATTGCAGTGTAACTCACGGATTTGTTCTATAAAACAGACATTTTGGGATAATTAGCTAAAAAAAGCAGTCGAAGTGCATATGGCTCTCCTGCTTTGGCTTAGTTCTGTTCACATATGGCACTCTCTGCTGAAGCTTTTAGCTGTTTGCCAGCGTTCACTGTGTAGGGGGGGCCGCACAGACGCACAAAAACACCCTACACAAACCTACACACACACACACACAACCTCACTTCGGTCATTGAGCAGCCAAGCATGAGCCACACCTGACTCACACACACAAACAAACACACACTCATGGCTGTGGTGTTGACTCCCACACCTTTGGCTTTCATTCCTTTAAAATAAAGTCATTGATGTCCTTTCATAAATGTTGCGTTTTTTTCTGTTAGCAGAGGAAGAAGACTTTCTGTTTTGATAGATGACATAAGACAAAAAGAAACCTGCTTTATTTGGTATCGGTGAACTTAGTACGGCTCATAATTGCGCTGTGAAAATTTAGAATAGTGAGAAATCAAAACTGAGCTCACCAGCCCACTAACACATCGCCCTGGCAAATATGCTCCTGCTCCATAATTTGAGTAGGTGGCGTTACAGAGAATTTTCGGCAGCTCCTGTGGCTCACACATTGCCGTTTTAACGGTAAACACACATGCAGATTACACCGTCATTGTACCGATTACAACATTTGCTGTTCGCGTCAAGACAACAGTGATTAAAATATCTGTTTCCCGACCCCCTCGATCATCTTTATGAATACTGCGTGTTGTGTGCAAGCTCAGGAACACATGCTGAGACATAGTGTTGTCCACACAAACACGTCTGCGCCCACATAGTCACACAATATATCGTCTTTATCAATGCCGTGGCGTTCAACGAGGCCTTGCTGTGCTGCTTGTTCGAGAACGATCATTTCTGCATCACAGCTTCAATTAACCTTGTCCTGCCTAAAAAGCTGAGCAGCATCAAAATTAGCACATCTTAACTCATTTACACACTTAGTTTTGTTGCGGTCCTCACATGTCATTTTAACCCTCATGGTCTGTTTGGGATAGATGTTTTGAAGAATATACTGGTTGTGTTTTCATGCACTTATAAGGAATTAGGACTAGAGATTTTATGCTTCAAGAAGGATGCAAAAGCACCACTTTAAGGGCCCAATTGTCACTATTAACTAGTTGCTTATTAACATGCATATTACTAGGATATTGGCTGTTTATTAGTACTTATAAAGCACATATTAATGCCTTATTCTGCATGACCATATTCTACATCCCTTAATCCTACCCAATACCTAAACTTAACAACTACCTTACTAACTATTAATAAACAGTAATTAGGAGTTTACTGGGGCAAAAGTCATAGTTAATCTGTAGTTAATAGTGAGAATTGACCCTAATCTAAAGTGTGACCAAATTTACGCCCACATCATTTTATTTTGCTTTTGTCATATGCAAAATTAAAGCTCCAACTTGAATTTAATCTAATAGAAAGCAGTAAATAATACAGTGTCTTTCATATCACATTTGGTGTGGACATTTCTCTTCAGGGTCTAACCTGTTTCTCTTTTCACACATAATCAACAGATAGAAGCCCTGCTGGCCTGACGGTCATATGAGGACCTCTGCGTGACCCCTGACCTCAGTTTGAACCAAGACCCTCGAGTTCATCCACATCTGCGGCTGTAGAGAAGGTCACAAGAGAGTTCATGGCAACCTGC